>NC_137631.1:9272534-9524194 GCF_963383615.2 Lipophrys pholis | reverse complement strand
TTCAGATTGAAATCAGCAGAGGCCACTGGACCATCCATCCATTTTCTATATCTGCTTTGTCCAATTGACGGTCACTACTTCCTGGACCATTCCATCACACGACAAACCCAGAGAGGCAGACAATCACACACACACACACACACACACACACACACACACACACACACACACACACACACACACACACACACACACACACACACACACACACACACACACACACACACACACACACACTCATGTCTTTGGTCTGTGAGAGGAAACAAACCCATAGAGAACATGCAAAGTCCATAAACCTGGAATCAAACGGTAGATATTCCCATTATGAAGTGAAAATGCAAAATACTACATCATTTGGCTTGTATTTTATCTAAATAATGTATTTGCCCCCCACAAAATAAATTTTTGAGCAAATATCAGACCTTGAATGTTGAACAAAAAGACATGTACAATAGTTTCCTGCGACACACTGAAATTTTTGCTCCATGTGCTCTTTCTTGTTCGACATTTTAACATCTAACATTATTGGCACATAGGTTTATATGGTCAAAACTAGGGCTTGACTGAAAATCATATTTAAAAATGGATCATTTGCTATATTTAGAGCTTTATAATTCTTTCTGTACCTCATCGTCTTGTTGAAAATTTGCTATATAACACATATGACACATTTGGATTATTTTTGCATATTCCCAAGAGAATAGTATGTCTATTTTTATACAATATAGACACTATCGGTTTTAAAGATTTAAATCCTACTGTTTGGCTATGCTGACATTGCTGTGATAAAAAGTGAAGAAAATCCTAAATGAATTGACAAATCTGTAAAGCCCCTCTTGTTTTTGTGCCGCTGCCTGTGTTCACTCGGTCATCTCAGGTCAAAAACATCTTATACAAAAAGGAGAGGCTTCGCCCCGGCTGTTTTAAAGAAACAGGCACAGGAAGGAATGCAGTGAGGAGGCAAAACACCACATTTTTTTTGCACACATGGCAGATCAGTCAAACGCCATCTGAGTGTCCTCATGTAACGTCAGTTCACATATTCACTTTCATGTAAGAAGGCCTCTCATCAGAGTCATCAGTTCATCCCTTTATCAGCCTCACTTTAGTCTTTTTGATCATGTTTTGCTCAGTGATCACGACCCAGACAGAATCCGTCCCTTTTAAAATCTTAAGCATCTGAAGCCCTCCTGCGGGTGCATGGAGGGAAAAAAGGTGTGTAATGAAAAACAAGAAGAGGGGGGGGGGGGGGGGGGGGGGGGGGCGGCAATCACGCTGCCTGCTCAGAGAGATTTATTATCACTGTGGTATCATAGCAACAGATACAGATTGCTGGTGCAAATATTCCCTTAATTTGGTATTTGTTTTTAAAGGCTCCCATGTATGGAGGCAGATGGCAGAGGAAGACACGCTATCCGCCACCCTAAATGGGTGTTTTTTAGAGGTTTTAAAAGTGTTTGCTGTGCTTTTTGGCTGCACACAAGCACCGAGCGTGCGCCAACACTGAGGGCTGTCAGCCATAGTGAGGGGCTCTGCCAGTTCTCAGTAAATATTCACAATATGCTGTTTGTGTACTCTGGCCTGTCTGCCTCTGAGTGCCCCTCTATCTACTCTCTGACGATGTGTCAATATTGTCCGAGCGTGCATAAAGCGGGACTAATGCGTCTCACTCTTTCTTTCTTTCTTTCTGTCTGTCTTTTTCTCTTAGCGGTGCGTTTTCTGAGGTGGTGATGGCTCGGGAGAAGGCCACGGGAAAGATGGTCGCCATCAAGTGCATCCCAAAAAAGGCCCTCAAGGGGAAGGAGACGAGCATCGAGAATGAAATCGCCGTCCTGAGGAAGTAGGTGTCACCTGACTGCGCTGCCCCGGGGGAAGGAGGAAGGACGCCTCTTTAGATGAGGGGTCACCATGCAGGAAGCTCACAGTTTCCTTCCTTTGTACTCTGAGTCAGTTTATTCAGGCTGAGTTTATTTAACAGGCACTGTCAGTCTTAAGTGACTTGTAAAATACAATCGATCCACCTTTTTTTGGGCCCTTCGGGGTTGAGACGTGCAAGTCCGGCATCACCGGTCGTCATTGAATGTTAAAAATACAATTAATATTTGCCTGCTGATGTGTTTTACAGGACAGATTTGAATTTCAACCAATGACTTTATGATCAGTATAATAAACTGTACAGCTAAAAGGTGTGCAAAGTGGGTCAGGTATGAGCTGTGTTATGACTGAAGCAGTGACAGGATCATGGATGGTCAAGGCTCAGTGACATGATGGAAAAGTGTTGGACTAAACAGCGTATTGTAGTTGGTTGTGTGGGGCTGCATAGCCACAGAACAGCCAGGATGCTCATACTGACCTTTTTCCACCAACGACTGAACCTGGACAATGGCTGGTGGAAGCAGTGTGATGCAATGGGCAATGTTGTGGTGGAGAAACTTCCAGCTTCGAAGGCCTGACATACATTTCAATGTTATTTTGACACTTTCCACTGACCTATGCTTTAAAGCTGTGCACGCTTTCATAGACATGTCCTCTGGCCACTGGCCTGCTTTGGCAAGATAATGCACCTTGTCAATAAACAAAAATACTTCAAGAATGTTTTGAGAAACACGAAAACTTTGAGGTCTTGACTTGACCTCTGAATCCCCCAGATCTGTCTCTGATCAAGCTGTTGTGGACGTCTGGGAAACAGGACAGACCATATAGGCTCAAGGATGTGCTGCCGACATACCTCAGACGACAGGGCCTGGTCTTAATGATATGGTTGGTAGATGTGGGGAAAAATGAAAGATGGACAACTTCATTTTAGGGTTAGAGTTGGGGTTTGTTTTCAACAGAAAGTACCACATCTGTGTGTACGGTGGAAAGAACATGAGACATCACTGATGGCTGGAGGATTAGGAATCTACAGAGATGTGCTTTGACCAAGAGTTGTTGTTTTTATTTTGGACAAATGTGATTTTCGCTCATAGATGCGAAGAGAATTCAGATATGACAAACTCACCAAAGACTGAATGAGGACTTAAAGCTACTCTATTGGTTTCAGTTGCCAGTAGGCCTGGATAGAAGTCTCAGTTCCTCACCTGCCTCAAGCTTCGCTGCACATTGCTGCTCTGGAGTGCACACACTCTCTCACACACTCTCTCACAGACACACACACACACACACACACACACACACACACACACACACACACACACACACACACACACACACACACACACACACACACACACACACACACACACACACACACACACACACACACCATGAGAGGATTACATTGACACCAGGTGATATGCCGTCCTCCTCCTGATGGGTAATTCCCCCGAGAAGCTCAGTTATCTGTCATTCTTGAAGTGAGCACACCAGTTGTTGCCTGTAGTTGCTTGGTAACAGCTGCTATCCTTTGACTCCCCCCCCCCCCCCCCCCCCCCCCACCCCCCACCCAATCTTTTTCTTCTTTCTTCCTCCATCTTGGTTCCTCATCCACTTCCCTCACACCTTTTACTCATCTCAGTTAGTCACAGAGCCATCAAACCTCATTTCACATTCTGGACCTTGAAAGAAGAATAAAAAAAAGTTCTGAAGGTTGTTTGGTGCTTTGAGACCATCGTCTCCCCATCACGCCTCCTCCTCCTCCTCCTCCTCCTCCTCCTTTTGCTCCTCTACTCCCACATCTTCCCTTTCATACACTGACCCTTCCTGAAGATGCTCATCTGAATCTGAATATCACCTCGCCTGGCTGGCTTCTTCTTTTTTTTTTCTAATTTTGTTGCCTGGACACAGACTCGCAGCATCTCGAGCCGGTCAATAACATTTTCTTCTGGTGCTCCACACTGACGGGGAAAACCACATCGTGACTCATAGATCAGCACCCTCTGAGACGCACACACACACACACACACACACACACACACACACACACACACACACACACACACACACACACACACACACACACACACACACACGCCCGTGTGTGTGAACAACATGCCTGGGTACTTGGTCAGCTTCATCGTGCTCAGACAAAAGAGCTGAATCCAAAAAAAAGGAGGAACAAAAACCCCCACCCCCCCCCAAAAAAAACCTCGCTGTTACAGAAAAAAAAAAAGAAGAAAAGAATGAAAAGGTTAATTGCATGTCTTTTGTGTCCTGTGCTGAAATGAGTGAAGTGAATTTTCTGTCGTCTCTCGCAGGATAAAGCACGAGAACATCGTGGCTCTAGAAGACATCTACGAGAGCTCGAACCACCTGTACCTCATAATGCAGCTGTAAGTACATCAACCCACGGAGCTGTTTGTTTGGGTCAGCGCTTTGTCTCCCATTTGGCCTGTCATTTTGATAATGTGCTCAGTTCAGTAGTTTTTTTTTTTTTTTTTTTTTTTTTGCTTGAGTAAGTGTCTGCGATGTCCTTGAAGCTTTGCCTGAGTGGTTGCAGAACGAGGCAGGGTTACAACAGCGGCTTTATAAGTGCAGCTCAGCTAAATAAAAATGCAGCGCGTCACATCACGTCCAAAACTTAACTGGCATGTTGCTTCACTTCAGCTGGAATTTGACATTTTGAAGTGAAAAAAGCTCATTTGGTTTCATGGGGAGATTTCTAAGAGAATATTGTCATTGACGGCTGTTGTTCTTGACACAAAGAGCTTTGCACTGTTTTTGTTAGATGAGTTACTCATGGAATATTTATTGTAATTCATGCTGTACAAATGTGATTCTAGTCCCCAGAGTGATTTGTTATTTTTACACTTAAATTCTTTGCTTGGAAATGTATTTTTTTTTTTTGATATGTTGCTGATTTCTAAGAAATTTGTGGGACCAAGTCTTGCCCGTTTGTGGTTATCTTCAAAAAGTAAACCCGCCTTGACACAAGATGAGTAGATTTAGTTCATGCAGCTTGCAAATGCCCAAACTGAGCTGCAAAAACGAGAAAATAGCGCCGTGTTATCTGTAGATGAATGACTCTGTCATAGTGAAGCTGACAGTCTGACTGTGTTTTACTGAAACGGTAACGGTTGCTTTATTGCTCATTGGATAGTCAAAACAATCATGTTTGGAATATAGAAGAATAGATTTTGTGGTGGTGAGTGACATTTATATTTTTCCCCATTTGATAACTACATTACCTTCTCAGCTTGTAATATTTGTGTGTCAGGTGAAATAGTTTGTCCTGCTTCTGATGAAATTAGTGTGAGGTTTCATTATCAATATGTTAAAATCACTCTTAGTTTGAGTGTATTCTGTAGTTTTGAAAAAAAAAAGCCACCGAGCCAAACAAAATTCTTTAAAGTCTTGTAAATACAGATTGTATTTGTCAAAGCTGTTTTGTGGTCCACAGCGGAGTTTCACGCCTGCTTCCGACCCTCATCTGCTCCGGCGAGGCAAACCGTCCTTTCAAATGTGTCCCTCAGCTGCCAAGTGCACACTTTCTCCAGCACTGTCATTTCTCTGTGTGTGGCGTATGTCGTCACTCTCCCTCAGACCTTTCCCTTCCCGGCGTAATTTCACACCGTTTGTGAGTAATGCCTCCAGCAATTTAGCCGGCCATCATTTGGCCTCTTTGGTGTCTCTGAAAGGTGCTTAATGTTGCCTTCGAGACTCATTAGTGTAAAAGGTGATTGCCAGCCGCACTCTTCGTACTTAAAGCTCAACTTGATGCGAGTCACTTGCAAATGCAGCTCAAAGTTGCAGAGAAAGGCTGCTCCGTCACTTCCCAACACTGCAGCAAAAAGACTTCAATAATACATGATAGATGTTAGAATACTAGACAAAAGAAGGTATTTTTATAGGCCCGGGATTATGAAAAAAAGCAGTTTCCAGCTTTTGATTAATTCCATGAAAAACTCTCGAGAAGTAAAGTACCTACTTTTAAGGAGCTTGTGTGGTTGTAATATCTTGCAGGAATCAAGCAATGATTTTTTTTTGTGTGTGAAATATCATGGTGGAGATCATTTGGACATTGCATAAACTGACGAATTAATTGGTTTTTTTTAAACTTTCATATTAAATGGACACCACTAAGGAAGAAAATGTATCATCAAAATCTCCCCACGAAGAGAAAACATATCAAATACATGCTTTTGGAGGCATTGGGAACTACCACCAGATGCACTTTTTAAATTCCCAGCATTTTAATTTCACATATTCTCTCCACATCTCTCAGCTGCTCACGAATTTCACCATAAAAATCACAAAAGTACATTATTTGCACTAAAACCAAGATATGTTGCAGGTTTATGGCTGAAAACAGAAACGATCTCTTTGTTTGGGACAACAGAAACGTCTCATTGTCATCGATTAAACTAAAATAAACCAGCATCACTCAGGCTGTGTTGTTATTTACACACAATGAAACATTATTGGAGGCTATAAGTTCAAGCACATGAAATGAAAGAAATATACAACATGCTTACAATATTAGCAGATTATGAAAGTATTTATGTTTTTAGAGGTTTTTAAAACTAATCTTGATCCCATTTTTACTCCTTGGCTTTTAACCAGCTTGAGATTTTATTTTAATTGTATTTTATGTTTTTATTGTTTTTTGGCTTTTATGTCTATTTATGTACAGCTCTGGTTGTTTTTAAAGTGCTCTAGTAATAAAGTTGAATTGAGTTTGTAAGGTTGTAATTTTAAATAAAGTCGCCCTGACTTACAATTATTCTCGATAACCGCTATTTCACACCAAAAGCTATTATAAACTACTTCAAATTACATATCATTCTCTCCAGAAAAGTGCACAAATTCCTGTTACTGGGCAAAAAAAAGCCCAGGTAAACAGCTTGTAGTGACTTACCAGCTCTTTTCTGTGCGATCAAACTTTGTGGGACATAACTGCAGTGTATTTGTAGTGTTAAATAGCCTTGTTTCTCAGTGGTTTGTTCTGTGTTTGCTTCCAGGGTGTCTGGAGGGGAGCTGTTCGACCGCATCGTGGAAAAGGGCTTCTACACAGAGATGGACGCCAGCCGGCTCATCCGCCAGGTTCTGGACGCAGTCAACTATCTGCACTCCATGGCCATCGTGCACAGAGACCTGAAGGTGCAACAGTGTTTATTATCAAACAGGCTATTTTTCGCCGAAGGGCTGACGGGGAAATCCCCTCTGTTTAACCTGTGCGAGCGGCGTGATCAGACGTTAAATGTCAGGAGTTTCTCTGTAAAAAATGAATCCGCTCAGATGAAATGTGAAACTGTCAAGAGACGAACCCAGCGAGATTATTTACTGTTTTTGCTTCATATTTTCTGTAACTCAATCCGCAAAACCTTCACACAGCACACGGTGCACGTCTTTGACACGTTGCCTCTATTTTCAGCCTGAGAACCTGCTGTACTTCAGTCCTCACGATGAGTCAAAGATCATGATCAGCGACTTTGGTCTGTCAAAGATGGAGGGAACAGGTGGCGTGATGGCCACCGCCTGTGGGACTCCTGGATACGTGGGTGAGGACGCCCTTTGAGCCCCATGCTTCGCTGACAAACTTTGCTCTGAGATAATGAGATGCTGGAGTTGGGTAAACACAACCGAATTTAATCCGCCAGTAGCCACAGGTTAACCTTGGCCATCTGCTGCCGGCACATTAGCCAACATTGACATTCTTCTCCAGCCTCTGCGTCACAGTGATTGCTCAGTTGCATTTGTTTCACTGCACGAATACTCGTTATTTCTGACCATTTCAAATCAAAGTTCTTCTGTGCTTTCAGCTCCTGAGGTTTTAGCACAGAAGCCCTACAGTAAAGCAGTGGACTGCTGGTCCATCGGGGTCATCGCTTATATTCTGTGAGTAAAAAAACTGAAACCTTTACTTTTTTTTTTTTTTTCTTTTTTCAATGGATGTCAATGGAGAAACTGACTTGAATTAGAAGTTTTGAACAATGGGAACAACTCTGTGGTTGTATTCCAAGCTGAATGTCAACACTAGCAAAAGAGTGACTCTGCCAGAAAGTTCAAATTAAGCACATTAATGCAACAACTCTGATATAAACAATGAAACTACATTAAAATTGGAAATAGAATAGAACCCTACAGGGCCAATGGAGTTTACACAGACACCCCCACACCCCTGCAGACACGACCACTGACATAAAAATACAATATTAAATATTTATCATGATAAATTTAACAAATAGTGACATACCTGGCCAACAACTGGAGATTTTTTTCTGCAAATTTTCATGAACCCTGCTCGAAAAATTAGTTGGAAGAACGATCCTATTTATTAGATTCCTACCACTTTTTTTAAACTCTTAACTAATCTCACACTATAACTTTTTTTCTTCAGCAGATGAGTCTATACAAAGAAATCCTCGAAAACACACAACAAACCACTGCCTCCCTCCCAGATAGAAAGTGTGATAAAGTTTCTCACTCGAGGAAACAAAAGCAGAGACTCTCATGACCTTTTGACCCCTGGTCTGCTGCGCTGGAGGCCGCCGTGTGAGTGGAGCAGATCAGTGCAGGCTGACTGACATCCTGTCCTCACACTCATTGAAAAAAAACAAATCCCGGCTTCGCTCCTCCCACCTCGCTGCCACCCGGAATAAACTCTCTGTGGTAACAACTGTTGATTCTCAGTGACTGAGGGGCTGCTCCTCAGACTCTTCAGCATGACGAGCGTCACAAAAGGCTTCGGTGTGCACTGCGTTTTAGGAGCAGGGCTTTTAAGGTGGACACAGATTTGTATCGGTGCCTATCACGGCTCTTGTAACGGCGAGCCTGTGAGGCCTGCAGTGGAAAGTATCACATGAAGTTGCCGGCCTAATTAGGTGAAGTATTGTCGCTCATTAGCGCAAAGAAAATCCCTGGTGAGGCTTTCCGTTTGTTATGTGCGAGAGACTTTAAGGTAATCAAGCGCTTCCGTCCTCACAAATGAGCCTATTGGTTGTTTTGGAATATTTTCGTTGTTTCATCGTCAAGAACTCAATTAAACGCATTTATGTCTCACGTCTGCCGTTTACATGCCCACCATATCCAATGGGCTGTTATTGTGTGTGTGTGTGTGTGTGTGTGTGTGTGTTTCTCCTCTCTGTGTTCATGCAGTCTTGATAATCCCTCGCCGTCTCCTGTTGGCATGCTGTATGAAAAATCAAACTGCCAGTAAATGGGATTAGGCCCGAGCAAATCCTTTTTAGATTTGGGTTGAAGTTTCCAACATCAGCCGGGCGGCGGCTCTCCCAGGGGCTGCGCTTGTGTAATCTTCCATCTTCATCTCCTCAGGCTTTGCGGTTACCCTCCTTTCTACGACGAGAACGATTCGAAGCTCTTTGAGCAAATTCTGAAGGCCGACTACGAGTTCGACGCTCCGTACTGGGACGACATATCAGACTCTGGTGAGCCGCCACACTCTCCGCTTATATAATGAACTTTATTTGAAGGCTCTTTGGTGTTTTTACCGAATGGGGCCCTGAAAACGTACAAAACTGTAAATATATCTATCAGACAAAATGACTCTGTGATAGCAGGCGACATGACTCTCGGATGAGCTCGTCTGAGGCTCGATCATCATGTGTGGATTAGGATCACACATTCGATAAACTGTATAATATTTAGCTATTTAGATTAACTCTCTTTCTTTTTAGTTGAATTCAGCCACAGCGGCTCCCTGTTTTGTTGTCACCTGCACCATGACAAAACCATCAGGAAACTAATGGTTCCTGCACCTTGAATTCCAAACTTTCTTTCCTTGGAGCTTTTTGTTGGACTCTCAGAAAGGCGGCAGTCTCCCAACACGTTACAGTGAAGCCAAACTCTGGCCGACACAGTCGGCAACATACTAAAGGGGGATGTTTTGATTTTTAATTTTCTCTTTATTTTTACCTGCTCATTAAAGTTGTGCTCGAGGTTCTATAAAAAGTGTGCCGGTCTAATTTTGACGAGCTCAGAGCAGACAGATGTCATGCTGTCATGCTGTCACGGAGACTTATATCAGCACATGAACTTCATTGAGACCTATTTTAGACTTCGAAATTGAAAGTAGTTTTGAAAGGTTTGCCTTAAGTCAGGGGTGTCAAACTTGCTTTACTTCAGAGCCACATGCAGTGCAGTTTGATCTTAAATGGGCCGGACCGGTAAATAATTATATTATAATAATGTTTTAGTGCAAAAAAGTATCAATGCATCATTAAGATCACCAGTTTACAACACACAACAAGCCAGAAATGTGAATAAAAACAAACTGCAATTTCAACAATGTTAAGCCTCCAGTTCACTATGTGCTTTACAACTGACAGGTCATATTGGATCTTTATTATGTTATTTACATCGTCAACAATGTTGTGAGACCCCTCCCTTAAGCAGATACGATTGCAGTTATGTCTGGGAGAGTTCGTCAAATGAAACAGGAACACAGTAGGAGGAAGTATGGAACTCCCCCTTTGTCGTATTGTGTCACATGATAAGACATTAAAGTAGTCCATGGGGGGGTGGGGGGTGCTAGGGGTGCAGATTTGATTTTCAGTTAAAATCCACATTTCTTTGAATTTATAACAGGAATCTCATATTTTGGCTAAGATACCAGTAGTTAACTGCTAGAGAAATCAGGATTGCTGAATTAAAAAAAACAAAAAGTAGTAAAAACATTTGTTTGGGTTCAGCTGAAAATCTGTTGAAAAGCTTCATGAAAATAAACACAGTTGCTCCCAGCACGTCTTCACAAACAAGCCTTTCCTTTCAATATTCAGATCGCATTTACAAATGCTTGAATTTCTTCAATTCTATACTTTTAAATAGACGGTGTACCTGATTTCCTTGGAAAGCCTCCTTATATTCTTGGTGTATCACATTGAAAAAGTCCAGACTTTGGTGTGTGGGTGTTTTTGAAGCGGCACCGATCTCCCTGATGCCTCTTTGAAACGTCCCTGAAGGAAACATCCAGAAGGAATTCAGTGACGCGGAGTCCTAAAAATGCATCCAACCCTAAAAACGTAACCTTGACAGCGGGAAATACTCGCTTGTGAAGGAGACCTGACGTGAACCCGTTTAGTTTTGTCCTCGCTGCAGAAACGCAGCGTAATTAGTATTAAAAGCACCTGTGGTGGACTCAGGTGAGCCGGCTCACCGTCACGGCTTTCAGGGAGACGTGATGGAGCACAGCCGCGGTTAATGACGAGTGTTTCAGCACAGCTTTCACCTCAAACGTCTGCAGAAGGTTTTCTCAGTGCGGCTTGAAGGGGAAACATGAACTCACTCCCACTTTCTTTGGAGGGAGGATGGGTGAGCATTGTGCTTTTTCTACTCCTTCATTATTAGACTGGTGAAAGCATTTATAGATACTATTTCAATGTAACTAATGACGTCTTGCCGTTGTTTTTTTTGTCAGTTTTGGGACTGCATTATCTTGAATATACTACTTAAATAGAGTTTGAACCTGTAAATGACATTAATTGAAATATTAAATATAAAAAAGGAATTTTCTCTCTTTTTTCAACTTTATATAATATGGATATCTAACGATCACAATAAGACAAATTTCACATTTCCAGCTTTGGAAAGAAGCTCTCTGAATGGTATGATTATATCACTAGATTAATGTAAAAGACTGAATGTTACTGCTATAATACAATACATAATATTTCTAACAAAGGAGCTTGAATGAGACTGAGCAGACGCTTTAGGTATATGTTTGAAAATGGGGCCACTTACCTTGTAAAGCGTTAACCTTGCAGGGTCAATGGGTCATATTTGAAATTTCTCTTTTTTTTTATCGAAATATTGTCAGTTGCTCTAAAGGCCATGAAGTTGGTTTAATTAAAATCTTTCAAAATTGCCTAAAAACAATGAAAGCAACTGACAGTTCTGACATTATATATCTGCATTGTGTAATATTGATTAATGCCACTCTCGCCTAATGGTTCTCAAATGTGGGAGGGGTTTCCCCTAGGGGGCACCAGAGAGCCTCAGGGGGGGAAGCAGGATAATTATTGTATCCTTGTAATGTGAAAATGCTGACTAATCTGCCATTAAGCTGTAAGCTGCTGCTTGGGATAAGACAAAACACGCCGCTCGAGGAGCACGATGTGGTCGAGGCTCGGTGAGGACCACCGTGTGCGGCCCATGACCTCCTGAATATCACCTCGATCAATCTTTAGCTGCATCCAACATCTGTCAGGAGGACGGGGTTCAGGATGGATGAGGCCCTTCTCCAATAAACTGGAGTTTACTAGAACAGTTGCAGATCCACCTTTCAGTCCGTGTTCTCAACTGGACGAGCTCTCGACTTTTTGTTTTCCCTCCACAGCCAAAGACTTCATCGGCTGCCTCATGGAGAAGGACCCCGAGAAGAGATTCACTTGTGATCAGGCTCTTCAGCACCCCTGGTGAGGAAACTAACTGCTGCCCCCCGGCACCCCGAGCAGACAATCACAGGGAACCACACATCTCGGTGTGATTACACAGCAGTGTGACGCAGATTGGCAGGCTTACACATTTGTCATGAAGAGCTCGTCCTCCCACTGTCATCTGTCACCATGGCTCCGAGCCGCGAGCCCACCCCTGCTCCGCGCCGCCGGCCCTCAGAGAGAAATCTGCTGAATAAATGGCTGCCAATTAGCGGCTGGCGTCCTGAAGGATGCTTGAAGAATGTGGAAGCTCTAATGAATAATTGGGATGTCTTCCCAGGCCTGCGTCAGAGCTAATGAGAGTGGGCCGGCGTGGGCCGCTGTCTGCAGCTGAGGCAGCACACAAGTCTGTTAGCCGGTAATGGGCATTGTGGATCTTGTGGGCAGGTGGTCTCACCAAAACAGATATGTGGTCTGTGACACCTGTTACCGGTGTCACGGCGGAGAGGAACGACTTTCATTCATGCCGAGATATTATGATGGATGTGACGCAAAGGAAAACGGTGCGTGAGCGTCTATGAAATCCCCCCCCCCGCCCCATCAATCAGAGGTGCTTAAGCAGAATGAAAATAAATGAAGGGAGCCAACAGGGGAACAGCGTGAGAATGATTCCTCAGCCATTACACGTAGAAACACAAACCACCAGGGCGATGCTGCTTTGCCATGTGTGAATTGTTATGAGCCCGATCTGAGAGGATTTGACTTGTGTGTGTTTTGTTTTGGTGTTTTTTTTCCCCAGGATTGCTGGAGACACTGCGCTCTGCAAGAACATACATGAGTCAGTCAGCCGGCAGATGAGGAAAAACTTTGCCAAAAGCAAATGGAGGGTGAGCACACGAGACCTCGGCTTTCTTTCTCTCGTAAAATATTGAAGATACACACACACAGCATCCACTTGCATTAGTTTCCTGCAAACTTGCATGTGACACAGCTGTAACTACTACTTACCTCACCTTCAAATGTGTTGCCTAAAAATAAAAAATTTAAAAAAGTCTTTATTTTTGTCCCCAAGTCTCCATGGAATAGTGTGCAAACATGATGATGCAAACAACATCGCGCCCCAATACTCGCAAGCCTTTAGTTATGGTTGAATGACACATTTACTGTTTTTTAGATTACAAGATATATTTGCGAGCAGGAATTCAATTAACACAAGTTTTCTCAAGCTGGTGACAGACCTTCAATATTAAATCTCTTAAACTCTGGTACATCTTCATAAATAGACAAGTGGAGTTATTACAGTTAAAGGTTTTGCACATATTAATCCATCACCAAACAAAAGAAGTCAACATTGAAAATATGTAGTTTGTTAAAATAGGAAATATTTTTTATACATTTATCTTTTACTCATTTCTTTTTTTAACCATTTCTTTTTAGAAACTAAAAAAAACACCCTGCTGGGAATAACCTTTCCCTGACCCTCAGATTTTTCCTGTTGCTGTGCCCCTACTGAGGCTCTCTCTCGCCCCCTACAGGAGGCCCTCTCCACACTTAGCCGCTGTAGAGTCGACTGGGCACCATCAGTCCTTGAATAATTCTGCTAGTATATAACAAAGTTCAAATCTGTGCAGTGTAGCTGGAAAATTTGCTTTATTTATGCAATTTATTAGAGAACATGGTATTAACACAGTGAACTATGAGGCAATGTTTGTGGCGCTACTGGACAACGTGCAAGACATTTATTCAAAGTACTTAAGGCCAAGCTGGCTGCTGCTAAAACGGTCCAACGATGGAAAGACATACATTAACTTCTCTCTGTAAAACACACGTCGCCTCAATAGTTATTAGACAAGTCAATCATGGTAATTAAATTACCGGACTAGTAGACGAGCGGAAAACTAGTCATTTAGTTGGGTACTAACTGGTCATGGTAGATTAGTACGACTGTTACTGTTATTTCTTTGCCTTACCGTGACATAC
Organism: Lipophrys pholis; assembly: GCF_963383615.2. NCBI lineage: Eukaryota > Metazoa > Chordata > Actinopteri > Blenniiformes > Blenniidae > Lipophrys > Lipophrys pholis. The sequence goes on along the minus strand of NC_137631.1, from coordinate 9,509,942 downwards.
TATAGATTTATTCTAAATTCAACCATAACTACTCGCAGGCCAGCTGTAACCTTAAACTAATCGTAACTTTTCCCTGAGTGTGAAAGATTTTTCTCTCCTCATATTTTTGAACCTCACCAACAAAGACCTACATCTTCATCATGTGTCTTCATGTCAGTGTACAATCAAGATTAGGTCTTTTTTCTTTTTATCCCCATGATCTTATGACTTCATTCTCCAGCTCTAGGAAACAGCCCGCAAAAGATTGTGTCTTTCTGAACAGTAATAAACACATAGGAGCCTCCCCATCTCCTGAGATCTGTCCGCGGTTGTGCCCTTTACCTGTTTCTGACCTTGCCTCTGCAGCAAGCCTTCAACGCCACGGCTGTGATCCGCCACATGAGGCGCCTGCAGCTGGGCACCAGCTTCGGCAGCAGCCTCCACGGCGCCAACTCGGTGGCCAACCCTCAGAGCCGAGCTCCCGCCAAGAGTCAGTCTGTGGACTGCGCCCCGCTCTCCCTGAAGGACTGTGAGTGACGCCGCCGATGCTTTCTGTGACCCGCACCAGCGCGCCTGTCTTTTAGCTCAGCTGTGAGCTCGGGCTTTTCACTCTGCTGCCCTCTTCAACCCAACTGCTTGACAACTGTTTAACAAGCTCTCGGGGTGCCATTTTCAATTAACCGAGTTTGACAGGAGCTCTGCCGTTAGGAGTGGCTTGGTAGTCGACGCAATAAACGCGCCGATTCGATCAATTCGACAAAGAAATATCAGTGTGTTTTGAGGAGCCTTTTTAGTTATTTTTTAATGGCAGTCCGGAGCGTAGCCTCAAGATACAAAAGCCTCGGTAACAAAACACAACTAACAGTGCAAGAAAAACACAATAACACAAGATACACATTACAGAGGATAATTAAGAGCAAATAACGAGACATTAAACTTAATTAAATCAAGATCAACCATCCCATTTCCCGCATAACCTGAAGGGAAAATCCAAATGTCTTCTTCACAAACACATCGATCCACAGCGCTGCGCAGCGCCAACCACGTTTTCCTGACGTTATTCAAGTAGTGCAAACACCGTTCTTAAATTGTGCGATAAAGGAAGGAATTTAATGTTCTGTTTCATTACCACATTTTGGACATTTTACAAAAGTCTATATTTATACTTTCTAAACTATGGTCTGGAAAACAGTTTTTTTAATTCCAATACTTTTCCAGGAATTTGAGGACACTGTGATGCCTGTAAACAAGTAATGAAGTAAAAAAAATTCATGGTTAATAAAACCCGCTGACATTACATTGTAATTTAGAGTAAAAAAAAAAACGGATTCATGGTGACAATTTATACTTCTATGTTCATTTAGTAGCCTGGAGTGCCTGATACTGGCTGATTCTGGAGCATTCTAGGCTTTGCTTCATTTCTGAACATGTTCGTCTCTGCTGACACTGCATTTTCTTCCTTCTCAGGTCCCCCCATAGCTCCTCTGCCCTCTGCCGTTAAAGTGTTTAGTCAGGACTCTGATGCTCCCGCCGCTGCGCGAGATGAGCCGTCCGTGGTGGCTGAAGCGTCGCGGCCGCGACCCTCCACTGTCACGGTCATCCACACGGGGACTAAATGACGCCAGGTTCCGCGGGAGGTGAGCTGGGAGACGACGGAGCTTTGAGACGGGGACCGGAAACACCATCCCAGGCCTCGCGATTCGACGTCGTTGCCCAGTTTGCCCATCCCGCCACCTCCCATCTCTTTCTGCCAAATCGGGAGGAATTTGAGGAGCGCAGGCTCAGCTCCATTTACCGTGGCTCAGCACAGCACAACCCCGCCTCCCTTCACACTGTCATGCAGACCTGGAAGCACAGAGGAGAAGGTGGAGGGGTTCACCTGAAGTTGTTTAAGTGGAGGCCATGTTGCAGCCTGGATCGAGGCTGTCGGGTCGAAAAAAAAAAGAAAGAAAACAAACCAAGCAGCTGGTCTTAGAAGTGCCACACTGAAGAAAAGTCTTTACTGAAGCTGCTGTCACTTTAGACTGTGAGCATCTGGGTTTTTTTTTTTTTTTTGACAGGACAGTCCGCTGTTTGCCTTGTATAAAATTCCTGCCTGGAACTGTTGAGTGGAGTAATGTTATGCAAGTGAAATATAAGCTTCAAGCTGTGGTAAATAATTGTGGCATCATCTGCACTCTGAACTTCTCGTTGTTTTGACAGCTCTTGTTAATTTGCTGTGGTATTTGCTGTGATGGCTCACAGCCTCATATCTCCTAACAGTATGACAATGCGTGTGTGTGAGTGAGCGTGTGTGTGTACGAACGGGGGCGGTGTGCTTTAATCATGGGGATCATGAGATCACTGAGGGCCGGTGCATTGCACTAATGTATTGGAATATTTATTTTCTTACCGTATAATTATGACTTTTGTAAAAGTACCACCTGCAGAAACGTGTAAATATTTCACTAGACTGGACTGAGAGTTTGTTGCGTTGAAGGATCAAGACAGAGTACCTTGTAGTTTATTGCTGTTTTTAGTTGACGAGTGTATTTTGACGCGACTGTGAAGTCCTCGTTGACCACAGGAGGGCGACCACAGGTCGCCACTGTGACCAGTTCTCAGGGATTTGCAGGGATGTGTACATGAAGCTGACCAAACCCATCCCACAGTGAAGCGACTCCACTGTCTCAGATGATGAAAACCTGTTTGAAAGTAAAACCTCCAAATACTGCATATTCCTCTAACGTGCCACTGGGAGAGTTGCACATGTTTTTGTTTTTTTTGCAAAGCTATTATTATTGACACTATGACTTTTATGTAACCCTTTAAAACATTTCACTTATTACTTGGATGTAAACAAAGTGGCGTGTGCATTCATGTCTGTTGTAACAGTATAAAATGACAACTGAATCCGAATGTAACCTGTTAATATTGCAGAGTCCAATCAGTTGTGTACAGTTGAGTAGTTGAAATCTCGTGCTCTGCTTCTGCTCATGAGTGGCTGCTCCTGAAAACAGCCCAGTCACTCTGTGTTTAATCACTGTGCTTTCATACCAGCCTGTTGAATTTAGCAGAAAGACTCTTTCTGCTCCTCTTTCTCTTCAGACGTTCACACAGAACAGGGGAGACGAGCTTTTCTTTGTATTTCCTCTGCGGTACCTCAATTTGGTTTTAATCGTTTTCCTATGAACGTCAAAATGATATTTAAGAAGAAATGGTGAAGGCTTCATCAGAACATCACCCAATATTGAAGACTTTGCCGTCTTGGATGATCGAAGATAAAAAAATATGCTGAATATCTAAACTTCTATTTACTGTAAATACAAATCTCAACAACATTTTCTTGGATCTTGACTGTTTATTTGTCTTTTGTTTATAACTGTGGGTAATACATTTTGTTACAGAAATGGGTTTGGGACATACATAAAAGTCTTGTATTAATATAAGACGCTTATTTGCATGCATTTAAATGTGAAGTTAGTATGTATATTACCTCTATAGTAAATGTATTAGTATATTTACACTTTAGCTGCTTGTGGTTATAAGATAATATCCCCTCTATTCCAACAGTGAACTTGGACACTTTCTTTGAACAGCTTCGTCACCAATTGTTATTTTCTAAATTCTACACGGCACAAATCAACACCATCAGAAAATACATTGGTTATGGAAATGATCTTGGACCAGACATGGTCAATACAATGAGTTTTCATCAGCTCTGATTGTGGAATAGATGCAGGGAGATTATCTGATGCTATTTCTCAGTGATACTATGCAGGTCCTATGGGATTATTATTACTGTATAAAACAAGAGGGAAAATTGGAGGTTGCTAAATATCACCCAAAAAACAAAAGTGTGACATACATTGCATTGGCCCTGTTATACTGTATATCATTTGCAACTTGTACAAAAAACCTCAAACTATGACAGCTTTCAAAAATTGATTCTTGGATGTAAATAAACAGAAAAAATAGGATTAATCAGTCAGATTAGGAAAGACAGTAATGTGACAGTCAACAGGGCAAATAGGGTTTCAAACGATGTTAAAATGACCAACAAGGGTTAAACATGGTTATCAAAGTATAAAGATACTAAGGTATAAAGATGTCACGATGACCAGCTTTGTCCTTGTGGCCTCAGATGGAGTGACGGTTGTACTCTTGGGGAGGATGCATCCCGTCGTAGTGAAACTCCCTCCACTGCTCGGTGCTCTCCCTGGTCCTCTCGTCTTGCTCTGGAAGATCACCAGTGTTTTTAGACGGTGACAGTGAATCAAACTCTATACCTGTAACTGTTCTTTTCTTTTTTGTTTTTACCATCACTCTCCTCTTCAGCGAAGCTTTCAAATTCATTTCTTTGCTCCTCGTGAAACTCTCGTTTTCGCTCGTCTGCAGCCAGGACCTGCCTCTGCTCGGCTGAAAACACAGCAGAACCAATGGCATCCGATCACTATAATGGTTACGAACCGAGTGTGAAATCTGCATCCCGGAGTCAGTGTTTGTGTACACCATGTCACCCTCATTACTGTCTGCTATATACAAGTCAAAACGAGGTTTTAGACACAAACAAAATTGGATAAAGTCTGGAAATGTTGAACTTTATCCAACCCGGGGTGGCAGGACCGATTCCGTCTGTGTATGGGTGAAGGCAGGTCACAAGTGTATGACGGGGCAAAGCCTGAGAGACAGACACACTCACATTCACACCTAGGGGCCATTTCCAGTCACCAAATCACCTCAGACACATGTATCGGCATTATGGGATGACGAAGCCCACACATGCACCGGCAAAAGTCCGGACTTTACCACCCGGGATGACCCCACACTGAAGTCAGAGTCTCAAACAGTAAAATAAAGTGAAATCACCTGAGTCACCTCTTTTAGCAAGAGGTCAGAAGGAATGTTGATAAAAATCCTATTTACATATTTCATAGTAAAACACTTTCAACACGTGCTTATATACGTGCTAATCTGTTATGTTCTGGGTACTTTTTTTTATAACTAATAATACAATTGGTATAGGTTAATAGTACTCAGTAATCTATAGAAAGTTACAACGCTGCAGAACTCTTATAAGATTTTTGTTTTTATAAATGGAGAAAATATACCTGCTTTTGGTCAGTTTTGCTTTGTCTGACATATTTGATCGCTAATAAATGTATATTAGTGTTTGTATTCTATGTATTTACACCCTTGTTTCTTTCTTGACATCCTTTCCGCCCATTTTTTGTTGTTTGTTGTTTCGAGCCATTTAAAAGGTAAATAATCCGGTGACAAGCAAAGAGGACTATTTGAATTGTAACGCAGCACAAGTATTACGGCAGAGTTGAATGAACGAGGCTCATCCATCACAAGTGATGTGGAAATATTCCACGGGAGCAACTCTGAACCCGGAGCGATCGATATCCACCAGCTCGCTGGAAGGACACCGAAGACGAGGAAGACCTCTTTGGTAAGAGGTTTTCCAGATGCACTTTTAAAGGTCTGCACCAGTTTGTCTTCACTGTAATATATAATGCCAGTCAGAGTTTGGAAATGAGGTCAATCGTGGGGCGTTCCAAATACAAAGGTTGAGTGTCACTGGTGCAGGACATGGCAGGACGTCAAGAAAAACATACAATTAAGTGATTTTTCAATTTCAATTTTTGAAACCTAAATCTAAACCTCTAAATACCCTTGAAATACTGTATATCCCAGCACTACTATATATCTTCTTCATATTCAGGGATAAAAGGATTATCTGAGTTAGAGAAGTCTGCAGCAATACGACTGACGACTGTTCACTTCTGTGGGTCAATGAGTGAAGTCCTCCTGACTCCTAGTATGTGGAGGTAACGATGAAGAAGATTGGTTAAATGCAAAGAAGTAATTTCCCAGAGGAAACAATAAAATATGACGTTTTCTTTCTCTAAAAGCTTTTGACATTATTTTGCTGTTAGCAGACACGTCCAAATACTCTGATGTGTGGACAAGTAAGAGACACTCTGCCTCTCTGACTGCTGTAACATTGGAAACAGACACCAGTGGAGGCAGGAAACGTTTGCAATCGCCGCTCCGACCTTTTTGAAAATGGGTCGTGACCTTTGACCTTTCGTTGGGATTCCCGGCTCAAGTTTGTGCATGCGGCAGGAGCTGCGGCGGGAGCTGCGGCTCACGCTGGGAATTGGAGACGTTCAGTAATTGCAGTGTTTGCCACCAACCGGCCAGAAGTGATTTGGTGACGAGAGTAGAGCTGCTGTTTAGAACGACCCTGGTTCATCTTTCAGGGGAGTTTGCATAGTTTTCCTGTGTGTGTGTGTGTGTGCGTGTGTGCGTGTGTAAGTGATACTGGAGTTTCCCACAGTCCAAACACATACATTTGAGGTAAAATGATGGATCTTAACTTGCACACTGGTGTGAATGTCAGCAGGGATCAGCTCCGGCACCCTGAAATTGTGAAAGTGGGCGGATGCATGGAGAGTTGCTTTTTATTTGTTGTGTTGTCTCTTTCTGTTGTTTGCTGTGGTTTTCATTATCCAACACATCACCTGCCTCACGCTCACCAACTCCCACTAACAACCACAATAGCTTTAATTGAGACTAATGTATGGATGTCAAGGATTTGCCTCAAAATTATCCCTCATTAGTCCGCCCACAGCAGCTAGAACCTGAACTGAAATATTTTCCTTTCTACCTGAGAGGGGCCTGTGTTTGAGCGTCAGCATGCCGCAGCAGAGGCTCTTCAAAGTGAGCAGCTCATTTGTCTCACTTTTTTTTTTGAGACCTTTTTGCTTCTGTGTGCTGGCACATTCCACATTCAGCTCCCAGCCGCTCACCCACTCACTCGTCCATCTGAGCCTTTTCACTTGGTTCTCTGCTTTGTGCTGTGCTGGCTTTATCTCTCCTTGGGCTGCATGCACACAGTGTCTCCTTGTTGTTGTGAGACACCACGGTGTGTTACGCAACTCGGAGCCGTGTGTTTCAGTGTGTGTTCTCACCTCCCTGCTGGCAGAACTGTGCCCGGCGGAGCTGCTCGAGAATGTCAAACACTGTACGGTGTGTGAATACTTTGTAAGTGGAGCCCTGACAGATGTGCGCTGAGTGTGTGCGAGCTCTCCATGCTGTCCTGAGGCTCCTGCTGCAGCCTCCTGCTGCAGCCAACCAGAGACTGTGCAGGTGGTCTCCGGTGGCGCCAGGTACAGTCTGCAGCAGCTGGATGCTTCCAGCAGGTAAACATCCAGACTGCAATAAACATGTTTGCTCAACATACAGTCTGGCAGCAAAAATCCTACTTCTTACTGATTCGTGGAAGCGAATGCCCAAGCCTGAGATGAATCTGACCATTGTCAAGTCTGCACAAATAAAGTCCACACACATGAAACCCCACATATAGTGAGTCTCATGTGACCTTATTGTGTGTATGTGTGTGTGTGTGTGTGTGTGTGTGTGTGTGTGTGTGTGTGTGTGTGTGTGTGTGTGTGTGTGTGTATAAATGTTTTTAACATGTATGCAAATTGGTCTGAAAAAAAAACTAACTTTAAATGCGTTTCACTGTCTGAAAGTCGCTACATAGCTAAAGATTAACTGAACGATTAATCGATCAAGTTGGTTGATTGATTCCATCTTAATGTTTGGCAACAAACAAAACATTTTCTCAAGATTGATTTTCTTTGTGTGTGTGTGTGTGTGTCCATGTTTACATTAGTATGAGGGACCTATTTCTTTTCAATTCAGAACTACTTTTCCTTCATTTTTTATCAATCTGCATTTCTCAACAAAATGACACAGTCAATCTAATATTGACATAAAATTACACAAGTCAATCTTTATATATTTTTTTTATTTTTTAAATGGGACAGCACAGCATCACATTCAGGATAAAGACCACAAATGTAAAGAATGTTTTTAACTCTGGATCGTTGCAGTATTCATCTGCTTAACGTCGATATAACGTCCATACATTTCACACATTTAAGCACGGTGGAGGTCTTACCTGTGGTATAAACACACTTTTATTCTTGCATTTGACTTCTGACATCTCAGAATAATTGTCAAAGAAATGCACCTTTAAAAACGTAACACCTACTTTGAATACTTGTGCAGCAGTTGTCTCAGATTGTTTCAATCAGTTCCTATTAAAACATCAAATGTGCAAAATTTATTTTGTTTCATTTAACTTTCTTCTCAATAGTTTTTCTCTGGATGATCCGTTCAATGTGGAAACAGGAGGTGAAACATGAAGATTTAAGAAAACTTTGATTAAATTATCTTCCTTCTTCAAAGAGCAATAATTATAACAAAAGTCTTACACAGCATAAAACTTAATAAAGAAAATCATTAGATCATGAGCTCAGCTATAAGAAATCGTAATATTGTGCTCACACTTCATTTACATAGAATATTAATCATAGAAACAGTCCTGGTGATCAACAGCGTGCAGGATGTGTGTGTTTATTTTGTGGTTGATGGAGGCAGGCAGAACACGGTGACTTATGCAAGGGTGTCTCTGTTGCCAGAAGCTGTCCTTTATGATAACACACCCGTGCCAACGCGCACCGCAAACATGCGACCACATGTACGCACGGCTCGGCTGAGCAGACCGCAGCCCAAACTGCTCCAAACCAACCCAAAGGGAAACTCACCGTTAATCTCATCCTGAGACTTCACGCCTCGTCTGCTGCGTTTTCTGAAGAAGTTTGAGGCGTCCTCCTCTTTCATAAAGATCCTCCTCAGTGGACCTGCGGAGGAAGCGGGAGGTGGTTGAGCTCACATCGTGAAGACATTAAAAAAAGAAGAAGAAGAAGAAGAGGAGAGGCTGCACAGTGCAGCGCCTCACCTTTAGGGTCTTTGGCAGTGGCGGTGCTGCTGGGAACGGCTGCAGAGTCGGCCTCTGGAGACCCTGGATCAGAGGACAAAACGTCAAAATCCACATAGAACTGAATATGGGCTCTTGTGCTTACCTCTAAATGAAACTCAGGAACATCAAGATTACACTTTCTCATGTAAAAGCCTAATTTCCCCCACGTGAGACTTACAGGAAAGTGCAAGAAGCACAGTGAAGAGGACCAGGAAAGCCGAGTACGTCCAGGACATCTTTATCTCGGCCTCTAAATTGTTGAGAGACACAAGTTGTGAAGGAGGGCAGGAGACAGACGGATGAGTGAGACGTGCGAGAGTGATGGGGTGGAGAGCCAGGGGCGATATTGACTGCTTGTCAGCAGAGAGAGAGAGTGGGAGGGAGTGACCGGGCAGATCTGATAAGAGGCTGAATCCAACAAACACCAGAAACGGGCTTGGAAGTGACAGGAATGTGCTGCGAATTTAATTTCGACTCAATAAACCTGTTACATTCCTCCTTGTCTCATCATTTCAGCTGCAACCACAGGCGAGGCTGAAGTGACACTATTTATCTGCCTATTGAGCCATTTATCTGCAGTGAGACAGCACGGGCCGGTGAGAGCTTGTTTCTCAAATAACACAAGAAGGGAGTCACACATGGAAATGGCAAGAGTTGCAACAGAGAATAAGGATAAATGAAAACCAAAATACAGTCGTTTTTTTTTTTTTTTTTTTTTGGGCAAAGGCCTGCAATCGAAACGGCCCCTCAACAAGGCCGCTCTCTCTGCTCTGCATCAAGTCGTACCGGAAAGTATGCAGGCTTCTGTTTGCTTGACTTTCTTCCAACCCGAGATGCTGGCCGGTGCCCCAGAGAAGAGTGAACGCATAAATTGTCCGGTGGGGGGAATCCAAGGTGGAGGGATTGTTGCTCGGGGAGGTGTGAAGGAGTAGGACGGAGGGTTTGAGAAGACGTGCAGGAAGCATGCTCAACTCAAGTATGTGTGAAATGCACGGGGTGGAGCCGCACAAACTGAACGTCACACTCAATCAGGACAATGAAATCAAATATCTCTGTACACTAATTCATTTTGCTCTCTCGTGGCCTTTTTTCCAAGTGAGATGCTCAGTTTGGCCTCAGGTTGAAATAAGGACTCTGAAGGATAATTTCCCGATAATCATATGGGTGATATTCAACAATTGCTATTCAATGTAGTAAATGTAGTTCTTTTTAAACTTGTTTTGTATTTTGAATTTAGCTCTTTTCAGCAGTAGTTTTTTTTTTTTTAATTGGGAGCTGAGTAACATTTAGGGAAGTAAGAAATATCATATGCTATATTTTACTAAAGGGATGTTGAGATTAAATCAATGAAATGAAGACAAGAGTTCACATTAAAGACTTCCAGGTAGTTGTTGATTTCTATCTGAAGTTCTCGTTCCTCTGAGATCAGTCAGTACAAACTTTATTACCATTTCAGGGCTGCTCACAGTTTGTTTGAATATCATGTCACATCTCATCTTCCACGGTTTCAATCAGACAACATGGGAGATGATTGTTTTGGAGGATTTTTTTTCTCGTATTAAACTTTTTATTTTTCATGTATAAACATCTCTGACTTTTCTTTTTTCTTTTTTCATTTTGAATAACAGTTAGGTAGTTAGAGTTCTATAACGTCATTCATTGATTTAGATCAGTTTCAAGTATAAAAAAATGTGGAATATGCAATGAAAAAAAATTTATAAGATATTCAAATTGATCTTTTCTGTTACAATCGAATGGAAAGCAACATTAAGAGATATATGAAAATGATATTCAAAGTCATTCCAGAATGCTCTAGGAATTTGGACGTTTGTAGAAAAGATGATGAAATGTCTCAATGACTTTATTTCAGACAAAACAGTGAGGATCAATGTTCGCGAACGAGGATGTCACTTGATTGGTCAGGTATGTGTAATGGAGTATTTTGAAATGGATTTCTTCTGCCTTGTTTAAGATGCTGTATTTATAAGGTACAAGCACAAATCCCGCGGGCCAATAACGGCCCCACAAACCACCAAGTCAAATTTAAACGATTTCAGAGAAAATGTTGATTTGTTTGCAAATTTGTTTATTCATGCATAATGCAACAGCTATAGGATAATTGTTTTGTACATTGTAAACCTTTTTGGGAGCAATTGATTGTTAAAATATCGTCATTTTTAAATGAGAACCTTTAAAGTTAAAATTTAAAGGTAACGAGGGCACTACTTTACCGGGGGAAATTGTGCTGAACTAAAATGAGTTATGCGCCGGTTTGTATAAGATGGTTTGTATAACTTCCTCGTTTCCTCCAGTAGGGGCCACTGTGGAGCCACACCGGCGGGCGGTGTGTTGTGCCTTGCAGCGGCCGCAGGGAGTCGCTGTCTCCCCGCTGACCCTCCCCCGGCTCGGCGCTGTGGAGGCAGGCGGAGAGAGGAGGACTCACTCGGATCAACTAGTAACCACCGCCGTGCCTCGCTCTCACTGCCATGGTCTCACCCGCCACAGTAGCGCCTCGTTTTCCTCCGCGGAGGTGAAACTTTAAAAAAAAAAGGAGAAGAAGAAGAAGAAGAAGAAGAAGAAGCCATGCCGGTGGACCCCACAGCTCTGCGGGAGTAAGAGCGACACGGCGGTGCTCCGAGGACCCACGAACCGACACCACAAAGCGGAGGAAGAGGAGGAGGAGGAGGAAGAAGCCGTCGGTGCCGTTTTATCGCTCGGAGGGAAAGACGGCATCCGGCCTGAAGAGAAGCTCCGAGGTCGGGGACTCCGGTCGGAGCAGCGCTCACCGTTTCTGGTAAGAGACCCCCACCCCTCACCCCCGGGGGTCGGCTCGTAGGTGTTTCTCTGCTTCCTGTAGATTTTCGCCTCAATGAAAAGAGCCCAAGTTGGATGAAAGAGGGGACATGTTTGTTTTAAATTATGTGAAGCGGGGCGGCAGGGTTGACTTCACGGGCTCACTTTGTTTTATTGTGCGTTTGTTTCATTCACGTTGAAGCGCGAGGCTACCGACCTACCTGCACAACTTCCCCGAGGGGGCGGGAGCCGATGGTTTGTTCCCGGCGGGGCTCACGGTTACACGTTACAGCCGGTTAGTTGTTGAACCACACGGGGAGCCGCAGCGGCTGAAGCACCCAGTGCTGCTGCTGCTGCTGCGCTGCGGGGCTTTGGAGGGACTGGGGGGCCGGCAGGAGACTCTGCCTGGATCGTCTTGCATACTTTCAACCAAAACATTCCCTGACCCACATTTCAGAGATGTCCTGTCGCTCTGGGCCACATTTTTTTTTTCTCTCTCTTTCGGCACAAAACTCATGGAAGCAGCTCACAGACCGTACCAGTCAGAGAGCTCTCTCAGCCCTAAGCCGCCTCAGCTGTGTGTGTGTGTGTGTGTGTGTGTGTGTGTGTGTGTGTGTGTGTGTGTGTGTGTGTGTGTGTGTGTGTGTGTGTGTGTGTGTGTGTGTGTGTGTGTGTGTGTGTGTGTGTGTGTGTGTGTGTGTGTGTGTGCGCAAGGCAGAGAAAGACCCCTGCAGTTTCCAGGAACCCCCTCCAGCACTCAGCTCCCAGTGAAGTGCACATATTTTACTGTTATCCACATTGTTGTGTGTGTGTGTGTGCGTGTGTGTGTTTAGCAGGATGTTCAAGGGGAAGACATTATTACTTTGGAACCTGCATCTCCTGTTAAACTGGAGGACTGCAGAGGTCATCCTAGACTGTCCCTGATAAGGAGACACTTCTATTAACACCTCTTTGTAATTTACATTTTTTTGTTTACTTTTTGGACAAAAACCCAGAGAGACTGGACTCCAACCCTCAAACTTCACCATGAGGCGAGAGTGCTAAACCACTTCACCAGCATGATCTGTTGAGGGTGGGACAAGAATATCTTGGGAGTGCAAAACATGTTGGTAGTAAATAAGCAGTCATTTCACTTATTCTGGTTAGGTATAGTTGAAAGCAAAGACAATTGTTTTATCCTCGCTGTTGAAGAATTTAGCTTTAAACTGTGTTTGCTGCTTATTGAGACATCACTGGGTTTTGTTGTCACAGATGTAAGATTAACTAACCTTAAATGAAATACAGTGCTCAATGGAACCATAAAGTTAATGATAAACACCTCAACTAGACAGTTTATGTTGAATCTAAAGTAAACTGAAGCCGAAACAGTCTCTGTGGATTAGTTTATTACAGAACTGTGCCTCTCCTACCGACCAATATTGCACCAACTCCATGAATCCAGCGACTGACACTGTTCACTTTTGCTTAAGATCACGAGAAATTATAGTATATTTTACAGGTATGTTAAATATTTGACCTTTCTCATGGGTGTTAAAGCTAAAACACTCGTACGTGCACTTCAGATTAACACCAGCGACCACCTCTCTAATCTCCATTAATATTACGGCTGTGCGATATATTGCATCATCACAATATGTGTATTTGCAATATACATTACGCAAAAGACTGACTGGCTTGCAGTAGATTATTTTTTCATCCACTATGCATTCAGACTTTGCTTGTCAACATGTTTGTCCAATCAGGTGGCGCTCTACTGCCCTCGATAGTGTTGACCACGGACCGTATTTCCCTTCATTATTTCAACATTACATCACTCCTGGTGACAACAGGCCTGAAGATAGAAGCACAAAAATCACTAAAAACAACAATTTCTTAAACTCTGCTGTAAGGTCACGCAGGTCTTCCACTGATTAAATAAGAATTAAAAATGGTTTGTAAACAATTAGGATTGGATCCAGAAAGAGAAGAGGGACTTTTATGTGGAAGTACGAATCTCAAAGTGCAAATTCATAAAGTACTTGAGTGTTTATTCATCGTAAGTCATACTGTAATACTCAATGACATTGTCGCACACTTACCTAATATGATGCAGCCCTGCATGTTGTCATTTGACAAACGAATTTATAGCGCAATTGTGTACTTCAACACAATAGATTGCACAAGTTTTCCTAATAAAGTGGGCAGTTTGGTTGCATTACAGTGTCGTTTATCATATCAAAAGTACACAGTTTCACATTTCGTCAACGGGTGCTCACATGTATAATGCTTCACTCAGATCTTTGTCTGGCTGAGAAATAAACTACAAAGTAGAAATGGAGGAGCTGAGCTGCAAATAAGGTTCATTTTAAGTATTGGTCTACCTCAATAACATTGAAGGCCGCTAAATGAACGGTACCAAAACATCACCAAGACATTTATTGATCATTATCCCCTAATTGTTGTAGGAGTAGGTGGAATAGATTTTGCTCAAAGTCCAGTGTTGATCAAGTATTTCTAAGATATAGTAGATCTGTCTTTGTTGCTTGCAGAACAATGCCTGTATGCTCCTCACAGAGCTGTTAGCTCTTATCACATAAAATAACCCCAACAAGGCCCGGAGCTGCGCAAGTTCTTCGATTGAATAGATTTCAGTCCCGTGTGTTCAGGATACTGATCTTTGTGTTTTGTATGTAAACATCCTGACTCGGTGAGCTAAAAGAAAGCGAGGTTCAGACCGCAGATGTGACTGTTGACAGGTTTTGTTTTCTTGGTGGTTGAATGGTGGTTGGTGTCGAAGCAATTTCTCTCACTTCCTGTTTGCATGTTATGGTTTTTGACAGCCAGAAGCTGCTGAGCTTCCCTCTGAGGTGTTTGTCATGAAGGACTTTTTGTCAGTTTTGGTCTGGAAGCGACTGCCGCTGAGCCGCCGTCCCAGCGGCAGTCGGGCGAGGAGCAGTTGGAGGACAGTGTGCCCGAGTGTGTTGGTTTGACGCAGGGTCGTTCCCTTGGTGAGGGCCTTGGGGATGTGTGGTGGCAGGGTAACCTGACCTGCTGTGAAACAGCTGTAGCCACGCGGTGCTGATCCCTGGAGTCCCAGTGCAGATCGGGTGATGGTCCAGTATGTGAATGGGTGTGTGAGGGCATACGCCCGAATGGGCGCATCTCAAATGCTTCCATCACAAGCAGACATAAAGCCCACTCAGACCAAACGTCACACCCCTTCCAGCAGCATTTAGTCCCTTTTGTTTGTTCTTCTTACGGATACAAGTGGCCTTCCTCCCTGACCGTTTGTGTGTATGTGAGTCGAGTTCATGGTAAAGCGGCCGGCTAAGACAGCTGGCTGAAGGTTAATGTGTCACTGCTCTCTGGGGAGCAGCTGCTATGTCACAGGCACCACTCCTGTCTATAGATAGCCATGAATACAAACTCTTCCTCTTTTCTCTGCTGCATTAACACAAGATCTCTGGCACCAGTGTGCAGCCCAACCCTCTCGCATGCAGTTGCCCCACAAGACAAATGCAGCCTCTTGCAAGTTAGACTATTCCCACTCCCCGATTCCTCATCTCCGTGTCTGCCTGGAAGCCTCTGTTGATACTGAAGAACCCCCCCCCCCCCCCCCCAACCACCACCACCACCACCCCAGCCTCCAGCCAGTTGGCTGAGAAGCTGTGTGGGTTATAGAGCAGTGAGTTGGGCTGCATATCTGGGCCGTGATCAGTAGTATTAATGTCTGAAACAGGTGAAGAGCAAATATTGATAGGATTTGCGGGAACTGCCAGAACAGTTGTCTGGCCTTTATTTGGAAGCAGACGCACTCGCATATCCAAACAAACGTTATTACAGCCGGCCAAGCTTTGCATATTTGAGATGCACTGTGTAGTGTTCATAATTAAGTCCTCTCCGCTTTGATGGAAATCCATGCTAAGTCCATGTGTTTGGATTTTTAATTAGCTAAATTTAGATCCTGGCCAGCCTTTTCAACCTGAGAGAACCGCTGTTCATCCACTAAAAATATATATTGGTTTCCTTTTGTAATAACAGACTCGCTTTTCCACGGTAAGTCTCCACCTCGCCGAGCTACAACAAACAGTTTGTGAAGGACTTACGAAAACAGATTCAGACATTTGCAGGGGGTCGTAATCCCCCCCCCCCCCCCCCCCCCCCCCCCCCCCGGGGTCAGAGAGCTTGGCACATGTCTCACTTGATTGTTAACAACATCCGGTTTCGTATGAGTCCTGGATGTCTCAAAGCCATCTCAATTTAATATTTACATAATGAAATATTCAAGAAATGACATTTGAGCCTTCACCATGTCAGTCTGGTCTTCATTCAAGTTGTGGTCGTCATCTTCCTGCTTCTCCACTTCTTTTTCTTGACGTTTGATGACAAAATAATTGCAGGACTGGAACGACTTATTTGTATTATGAAGATTTCTCAATTGCCTCACATGGCATAACGACATTTGTGTGTCATCGCAAGCCAATCGGTAGCACAAAAATCTGTATTTATATCTGTCGAAGGCCGTGTGGATCTCGTGCTACATGCATACACACTTTTGACAGTATTTTGCCGGGAACTTACCTATTTACTGTGGTTCCACTTAAAAAGTAATTTGCACATATTCTTGCATGTTTGTGTCTCTGACTAGTTGTAAGCTGCTGTCGCCCAGAGAGATAGGAGTTTTGATTAAACAGGTTTCTCTCAATGATTTGTCAGGCTTATGGATTTGTAATTTTTAAGCCCCCCCAGTCAGTTCAAGTTAGTGATTATGAGGCAACTTTAGACAAACAAGAAGCAGTCAGGACAAACATTGCCCGCACAGGAGTCCCCTCACAGTGCAAACACGACTATCAACTGAAGCACGTGTTGGTCTGCTGTTGCTCATGGCAAGAAGATGGGATTTTAAGGGTTTGGGGTCAAGAAGCCTTTCAGTTTTAGGAATGTGACACTCTGGAAGCTGTTTTTAAAAAGTGCCATATATTTTCAAGACTGTTGTGTAAAACAGCAGACACATTCACATGTTTTCACTTAAACATTGACTTGAACTGTTACCATGAGTCCAGATGAGCTTTTACTCACGTCGGCTGCGGATGTAGCTGAGGTCTCCAGATGTCGCCACTGGGACAGCGTGGCTCAATGGTCTCCCAATATATCGAACCCTCTGACCACGTCCAATCACGTCCATGTCCACTGGGTTTGTGAGGCTGACTCAAACGAACTGCCTCTGAAAGGCAGCTGGACACCTGTGTGCTTCAGAATTGTTGTTACAAGAGGGAAATACAATTTTATAAATATAATAATTTTGCAAGAAATTATAGAGGTTGTTAGAATAATGCAGATTACCATGTAGGCTCAATGCGGACAGCTAAATACACCGTACATGCCTCCTGCAGGATTCCTCTCAGCACACAGCTGCGCGGGGCCTGCAGGCAGCCTGAACTGACCACAAAGACGTCCTAGAGCTGTTTGTGTTTGCACTTTGATATGGAAACTGATATTCTGATAACACCATCCTGCCGCCTGGTCCTCGGTTAGATTGTAACCCGGGCTCCTGTTGTTCCCTTTTTAAAAGCCACAAAATGCTACCGGGCTGCTGCAGCGAGGACGGGAGCGGGCGGGCGTGCGGGAGGGGAGCGGGACGCTAATTGTCCCTCTCGCTGATGCTAATAGCTCACTCACAAGAAAACAACAGGTGACTTGAATCTGACTTTGATCAGATGGGCCCACTCCTCGGCGGCTATCTCCATAATGAGCAGGAGTCTGCAGCAGTCATGCAGCCTCTTATCTCCCATAAATGAATCAACAGATCACACTATGTAAATATCTGTCATGATAAGTAATCCCAATGATCTGGTCGCTGTCAAAGCTCCAGGATACATTTACCTTTATCCCGTTTACTACCAGCTGAAGTCATGTGTGATTTAATAGCCTGAGCTGTTACTGTGTTATTTATTTATTTAGTCATTTATTTATTTATGCACCTGCAGAGCCAAGAACAAATTTCCACCTGGGAGGACAAATCAGAGCGTATCTTGATCTTGTTTCTTCTGTTTATATGTCCTCTGAAAGGATTCCACTCACAAAATTTGGATGTTGTTACCAAAAACAAAAAACGGAATCGGATTAAAAATAATCTACTCCTTTGGGGTGACGGCGGTCTGCTGCCTGCCAGATAAAATCAGAGTCTCTTGATGTGGGTTCTCTGCTCTGATCCCAGCTGGGTCCACGAGGCTTATCTGTCACAACTCATGCTGGTCTTTCATCCCATTCACAAACGGTATCATGTGAAGTGTAAGTGACGCTCGAGATGTTTCATTTTCACTGAATGATTGATTGTTTCACTCATCATGGCGTGTTTATTAAGGGGAATTTGTTTGGTGTTGGGTTACTTCTACAGTTAAATTTGCTCATGACAGTATATTAGAGCATACAGTTGGAACAATAATAGTACTGATTAAACATAATGACACTATTGTTGTGCTAGCGCTCTCATGATCACACTTAGTTACTGAGGGCAGTGGTGAAAGAATCATGTGATTATAGCTGCATCGGTTTAGGAGCCAATAATTTCAATCGGTTTGTTTGTGGTTTGAAAATCTCATGATCTGTTGCCTTTTTTTCTTATGTCTTGTGAAATAAACACAGTTTGAGTTGAAAGTTTCCATCTCTGCCAACCTGCCAGCCGGTGTCCCCATGAACAATATCAATATATATAAAACATGCATCATTCCCATTGTGAAATCTGTTATTTCAGGGGTTTTTTTCTTTGATCATTTCATTTTTAGAAACAAAATAAACAGTATTCACATGATGAATAAAGAATCACACTTTTAAGAACAACTCATAAACATGTTCTTAGTGGTTATTTTCTATGGCAACGAAGCAAAACAAATAAATGCGACTAAAAGAATAGTTTATCAAAAGAATAGTGAACAGTCAGAACTGTTAAATTATGCTGTTACCTTCTTTAGGCTTTTAAGAGCAGCAAAGCCAAGTGGAGGCATATTGTTTGAAGTCACTGTGATGATGAGCTGTGTTATCTTCTCAGACTGTGTGGGATCACAGCATCTCCGTTTAAACGTCAAGCAAGCCTCAGCGTGCCGGCAGCAGCTGCAGTTTCTTGTAGCATTTACTGTTGCTTAAGTTGAATGTGGTTGTGCATTGATTATACACCACATTGTGCCTTAATGGATATATTTGAGCTTGGAATATGTGCATAACTAGTCATGACTAAAGGTGTATTCATGTACAATAAAAATAGTTTTGAAGTAACTTTGAGTTGTGTACTAACCTGCAGCATTTGAACATGTGATCTAACAGCAGGCTGCGTCAGGCTTCAGAGGGAGCTTACAGAGGAGAGCAGGTCTGTCACTCAAGCTGCCGTAACCATGGCAGCAGCAGCAGCGTTAATCAGCCGGCGTAGAATCTTCCTGCCTGCAGAATCCGTGGCTGCGAGTGCGTCACCATTCTGGACTGGCCTCCTTTGACGGCTCTTGCTGAAGTGTCTACCGTGTCCCTCCTCCTCCTCCTCCTCCTCCTCCTCCTCCTCCTCCTCCTCCTCCTCCTCTGTCTCTCCCTTCCAGCACTGACCTGTCTGTCAGCACCGCTCAGCCCTGTGAATCCAGGTGACACGTGTGCTGAGTGTGAAAGCAGGTCGAGGGGGGAGGAAAAGAGTGTCAGAGCAGGGAGAGGCCAGAAAAGCAGCAAATTTTAGGGCACATTTTGTGAAGTTCAGACAGATTTTACTTTTCACGATTAACTGGCTGCAGTATGTGTGTCATGCACGCCTGTTTGCCATGCTGTTCACCCCGCTACATCCTGCGCCTCTTGAAAAAGCCCACTTTTTCTTTCTCTCGTTATTTCCTTTTCTTTTTTTTTCTTTTTTTTTAATCCGACACAATGAGACCTTTATATAAGGCCTCTATAATGGAGCCAGCTCCTTCACTCATGTCCTCATTGTCTTGGCCAGGTTGAGAAAAGGCTGCTCTTTAGAAAAAGCGGGACTGAGCTCATCCATGAATCATGCCAACAGTCTAGCTTGTTCTCTGTACTCATCTGTGAGTGAGGCACCAGGGGCAGAGCAGTAACATCTCAGGGTATTCGACAGACAGCCACATCGGGAGGCTGGCTGAACCCTGCAAAGGAGGTCACAGTGAGGTTGTGAACTTGGCGTTTCCTGTTTCTGTACGTGGCCCATGTCAGCAGTTGCCATGTGGCTGGGGTTTTGGTGGCTGTGATGTGATCTTGTTGAAATGGTGCAATTGCACACACTTGTGTTACGATGGTGGCTTCTCAAGTGTTGATCTGGCAAAGCTCTGCTTCTGTGAGGGGGGTCTTACCCTTTCAGTAACTCGCGGTTCATGACTGGCACAGTTACTATTTACAGTGAGCTGCTGGAGGAAAAGGACAGAAGCCACACGCAGCATATGGCTATTGTCACCACTGCAGCATCTATAGTGCTCCACCCCCCTCCCTCCTCCTTTCTTTCTCCTTGTATCCACCCCGCTGTCTCCTGCCTCCTATACTGCCAGGAAAAGAAACTGGGGTGGAAAATGCAACTTAGCATGCAAGCGATGTCAGGGCTTGTTTGTCAGGCAGCAACGATATTGTGCTGCGTGCTGATGGCTGCTTTAGGTGACGGAAACACAGTGGTATTTGTGGGGGGGGTGGTGGGGCTGGGGGGCTGGCTGGACATAGGCTGTATAAGATGGAGCGAGATGGAAAATCAGCATGCATGCAGTCTCCTGCAGTGTGCTGCATTTTGCAGCATGGAAAAAGCAGCGGGGGTTTCCATGGAAACAAATCCCAAATCAGCGCAGTGCTCGGACCCTTTCATTCCATGCAGCCCACTACCACCCTGTCCCTACTCCTCTTCTTCCCTGGCCACCTTCCGGCCGATCTGGAGCTCAGACCCCAGACCTCAGAACAGCCTACTTAGGGGAGCAGGGATAAGGCTCAGAGCAGGGATCATGTCCAAAGCTCTGTACTCGATCCCCGAGCAGGAGCACAGGCCAGCGGATTCGGGTGCCCTGCAGACGGTCCCCCACTCTTTTTGTTCCTCCTCCTCCGATTGCTGCCTTTGACTTTCCATTCAGGGTCCTCCCGAGCGTGAATCATGTCCACAGAGGCTGCTGGATAGTAGCAAAGTCCCTGCTATTTCAGAGATCCCTCATACAGTCATCTGTTACATTAATAACTACAGGAGGTTTTGAAGATATTACCATGAAAGCTGAGAAGAGGTCAGCTGCTAAAACAAAAGCAGAAATCCCCCATCAGTTTATTGTAAACACCAGAATTGGCATAAGCTTCTTGAGAGTAATAGCAGAATAGTAGGTGAACATTATTAAATCATATATCCAGAAATATTTTACATTTTGTCAGTTAAAGCTGTAAAATTCTAAAGCGGTGAGCTGCTCATGGAGCCGCTGTGTCACCAGGCAGAAATGACTGATGTGGAGCCGTTATGACAGTCGATGCAACGCTATTCCTCATCTTGTGTCCTGTGATAATTTGACTGTCTTTTAACTAAACGCTACAATTCACCGCGCGAGATGAGAGACGGACTGTTGTGGCTCTTCGTTGTGCAGTGAGAGGGCTTCACGGACGGCCTTGTCATGGTTGTGGGACGGCAGACAGCCTGACATAATCCTCCGAAAGCATCAGATAGTTCACCATCATCTCACTTCGTCGCACAGCCCGAATAGAGCTACTAAGATTCACAAGAAGGTCAAATGTTGGAGCACTTTATTCTCCATCTTCTTCCATAGCTCGCAGATATAGAAGAATAAATGGAAATATGTTAAAAACTAGATTACGCTGAAAATGTATTCACTGATTTGTTAGTGGGTCACCAGATCAATCTGAAACAGGACCGATATGCTTTGAACATCACGTTTATGATCTGTGTAATTTTCAGCTTTCGTTGACACAGACATGAGCAACGTGTTACTCAGCAGAGCATTTGGCTCATTGGAGCGGAAGGCTTTTCTTTACTCTTTGTTGTGTAATTGTCTGACAACCGCATCATACTCACACATACATTTACCTGAGATGTCTCTCATTTGTAATGAGTAATTGAGAATGATAATTTAAAACTTTACAATTGATTACAGTTGTGGGTCGATGTTGTTTAAGAACTCGCGACGCAGACGGTAATTCTTCTTTGAGTCGTCTCCGCTTGCTCTGGCCTTAAGCCCAGCTCAGACAGACGGTTGCTGCCTTCTGCGATATGTGCAGCCACTGGTGTTTCCACATCCTAGAACTCTGGATAAACTTTTTTTCATAATCACTACTGTTTCTACATTTATAATGATTATATAGATATATATATTATGATAATGAAGTTGTTTTGGGGACCAACTTTTTTTCCCTCAATTAGCCAGAAGATGGATGGACAACTTTGACTGGTTGCTAATTATTCAAACAGAACAAATTACACCTCCAAAGTTGATTTAGAATCAGCTAGAGGACAAGGGCCCCATGTGACTAATGGGACACCAGTTTCTCTTATCCGGTGTCTAAAGCTACAGATGAGATAAAGTTCATAACTCCAGGTTTGCAGCCTGGTTTCTCGCCACACTCAGTCAGGCTCTTTCCTGTTCAGCGCTGGATGAGTGACTCAGTGGTATCTCCGGACTGACTTCAAGTAATTGGTGATATTTCAAAGACAAAAGGTCGTCGGTCGGGAAGAGTTGACAGACATAGAGCCTCCGGGGTTGGAGCTACTGGTGTGGTGTTCCTGTCAGACGCATCTCGTCATCACAGGCACATGTCCAGATCTGCAGCAGAAGTGCAGTCGTGATCTCCACATTGAGGTCATGTGGGAGAGGCTGCTTGCACTCTAGCTCCTGGAAACCCTCTTCCTGTCTTCACACGAGTTGCCCCACTGGATTTCTTTCTGTCTCTCTCACACATGCGGTGCAGCCTCCACCTCTCACAATCAGCCACTCTTGCGCACAGAGTAAATGTGGCTGGAATGTGTAATGTGGACTCGATGCGGCCCGGGACGGTCCCACACCATTCAACTGTTAATCCCCCCGGTTTAGGATTTGCTTTTACAGCCCGGTGTGCCAGGGACCGCACTTTTAACTCATCCACAAGAATCTCTCACTGACTCGTCGCGCTTTCCCAGGGGGCGGAATGTAAAGCAACGTGCCTCAATGAGCTGAGTCATAATCAACATCTGAGCGTTGCTTCGTCTGTGCCATTGTTGGCTAAGTCAGACTCATCCATGTGTGATTGTGAAATATGACGGCAGCTACATGAGGTCTGTTCTTGTGAATCAAGGTCTATTTTACAAAACAGATTTTATGACTTGGATTCCCACACCTGCATTGACAAAAAAATAAGAGTCTTCCACGGAGACTAAAACAAGCTGTGTCTCCTCTTTGTTGTTCTCTGAGCCTTTTCCCTCTCCTGCCACACCTGAGATAGTGTTTGTCATCCTCAGGCCTCCCCTTCCCGAGAGCTCCATGGAGAAGATGAAGCGATTCAAACGGCGTCTGTCTCAGACTCTGAGAGGAAGCCACACCATCGACGAGTCGCTGTCCGAGCTGGCCGAACAGATGACTATCGAGGAGAACGGCCTGAAGGACAGCGGTGAGTTTCATTAGCAGGCCGCAAACTTTGATTTCTCCAGAGTAGAGAAAAAGCTGGAAAACAATTGAGCTTGGATGTTGTTTATATGTTGTTCAACTTAACAGTACAGGACGAGGTACTAAAGGTATTTCAGTGACTTCCCCACAAAACAATCCTTCTAACAGCAGCAGGACCAGCAACATAAATGAATGACTGACGACACAACTGATCAGCCAATCTTTGCTACTTTCCGTGTTTATTTCAAATTAAATATCAAAGAGGATGTCTCATCCAGCAGTTGTTTCTTTTATATATATATATATATATATATATATATATATATATATATATATTTTTTTTTTTTTTTTGGTGTCCGTGCACTTATTAAAGAAGTCATTTCAGTGTATGCCAGGTGATGAAACTTCTTTTTTTTTTTTTTTAATGTTGCTCAAAAAAAACAATGCAACACCAATTTTTACTCCCAATGCCAAGAAATCTTGTTTCTCTAAAAATCACTATATGATTGTACTTATGGGTTTCAGTTATTTAAGTGGTGTTCAGAAAATGTGTGTGTTTATTTTGAAAAGCAGGGTTAATTGATGCCTCAGACAAATTGTGATATTCTTTTTTTAACCTTCTTAAAACCAGGAGGCCTTGAATAATTTTGTTTTAATGACATTATCTGAATTGTCAAAAATGCAAAGACTTGAATGCTTCTGTCTTTTGTATGAATAGAACTTATTTCTAAAGGTCTGGAAGTTCTTTGTTAAAAGTCTGTGATTGGACAGTCATACCGAGGGGGTATGACTCAGCCTGGGGGCAAATATAATGACACTTTCATGGATGCAAAGCTTTATCTGATTTCTAATAGTTTTATAGGTGACATAAACAGTCTGGGCGTCTTGCGCCAAATCCTGTCACAGGAAAGGAGTAAAAGATTCAAACAAAAAACGGTCCTAGAGGCACAAATAAAGCCAAAAATATTTTATGTAAACTTAAAAAAACTCCTCTAAAATCTTCTAGTTTGTACACAAATGTAATAAATTCAGATTCAGTTTGTTGGCTGCTCACAGTCAGCCGTGTGTCTGTTTAGGTTTTCTATCATTATTTTGTTCATATTTCCCCCATGAACATCCAAAATTGTGTAGTTTCCAAGTTGCAGTGAAACAGTGATAATAAATAATAAAAGTAATAATATCACTGTGAGTAATACATTGTGGCTCACCCATAATAACCACAACACTTACATGATGTTCCCGGGTATGGATTTTATAATGCGACTCTCGGTCAAAGTGCTTTTCCCCCCCATCACCAAATAAATATGAGACACTTAAACCTCTGCTGTTAGCAACCAAGATGACTGCCATGACTACCATCAGGACATGACTCAGATTTTTATTTATTTTTTCTTTGATTTAGGTTATTAAATAGTGATGACCCAGGTCAACATATCTACTGAATGTCATAGAAAACACAGCAGAGTCTGTTTGGTTTGTAACATTGTAACAGTGTAACATTTCCAGCACATTTATGTAACAAAGTGCCTGCTTGAAACAGGATCTAGGGGCTGAATTTTAATGTACTTAATTTGTGTGGAACTTTATTTTTTATCCCCCCCCCACCCCCGCTCATCTAAATCCAAATCCACATTTTATCTAATACTGACCCAGAATGTGAAATGGATTGAGCTGAAGTGTTGAATGTCTCCTGAGTGTAATCTCTGCTTACCATTAGGATTTCAGACTGCGATGACTGGAGTCCTTGTTGATTTTGCTACTCATATTTTTGAGATTTTCTGTTGCAGTGTTGTGTCATTTGTTCTTTTCTGACTTCAAAAACCTTCTCACAGGCCATCACTTATCAATGACTAATCTGTCAATAAATGCAGAAATGACCTTTTTTTCCCCTCCTTATCTTCGTCTGTATTGACTGTGTGCAGCCGGTCGGACTGGTCTTCCTCTTTATTTGAGACACTCGGAGCTCCGTGCTGACACATATCAGAGTTGTTTATGGTTTATGTTGTTCCCGCTGAAGGTTGTGGCCTTCAAGGCGTCAAACAAAAGCGGAGCGGTGCGGCAGCTTATCGCTGCTGATTTTTCACAAAATCTTCAGGGAGCGAGGGAGAAGGGGAGGGAGCATGCCTCGGTGTGCTACCACGTCGTTGCCATGGCGCTCAGGGTCTGGAAACATTCGAGAGTTTCCATGACATTGCCACGGTGACTTGGATGACTTGGTGAAACTAGCCAGGCATCTTGGTGCATTTTTCACTCTTCTTTTTTTTTTGTTTTTGCATTCCCCCCCCCCCCATCAATCAGATCGTCCCCCTCGCCTCCCACCGCCTTCTGAGAACTAACGGGGCTTTGTAAAGAGCTTTTTGTGTGGTGATTAACACCAACTTTGGCCAGAGTGTTCTGTGCTTCTCTGAGTGGGGACGGACGCACAATCATGGTGTGTGCATGTGTGTGTGTGCGCGAGGGGATTTTTCAGCCTGTGTAACAGTAAGTAGGGTAGAGAGGAGACCGAATGGAGTAGCCAGATGAGATTTGATCTGAACTCTGTGATTGGGGAAAGCGTTCTGGTCCTGATCTGATTATGCAACAGTCATAACTCGGGGCCAGCGGCACCAGCAGCGGCAGCCCACAGATAACAGAGGGTGGTATCAGGACGTATGTTTCGTTTGTGTTTACTGGGAATGCATCATATATCTGAGCATGATGTCGCACCGTGGCAAAATTACAGCAAATGTCTGGCATGGGTTGTAATACAGGACATACCAGATATTCCAACGTTTTGATGTCTGAGTTGGCAAAGTTGCTGCACAGTGAAATCTGTTTTTATAGCCCGGCAGGACCTGAACGCCCACATCAGTCTGAATCAGCCTCCAACAAGCAGACCGAGTCTTGTGAGCTTGATTTTTGGCAGCGGGTCTCCCGCTGATCCTGGAAACTGGAAACCACACAAATCGAAGAGTTACTGGCTGATAATGTCCACTTTCTAGGTTGTGGATCAGTAAATAAATAGAATGTGACTCCAGCCCTTTTAATTTATTTTTGATTCATGTTTTTGTTTTTTAAGTGTTTAGTCCTGTACTGACCTGAGTAAATAACAGTGATCCCGAGTCTGTGGCACTTTGTTTGCTTGTTTGTTTAGTGGGTTGATCATGTCAAGGACCATCCAGAACCAGATAGAAGTGCATGCAAATCCCCTCACACAAAAACAAACACACATTTTCTCTCGATCACAGGAACAATCTAATGTATGTAACGTGTCGCCATTTTCCCCCCCTCTGATGGAGTTCTCTGCCCGGTAGCTCCTGTTCTAATCTACCCTGCTCGACAGGATCCCTCTGCTTGAGCTCTGTCCTCCTCTTTGTAGCCTCTCCGGCGCTCCATTTTCTCCCTGCTGTCACAGTCTGTGTTTTACTGAGTGCTACTCCTTACATAATAAATCTGTCACCTCTGTCAGCTCCTTTCACACGGCGGGACAAACGCCCCTCTGTCAACCAGCCATAGACCTTTTCTCTGAGGTCAGTCCACACATCTCGGACTGCAGCATTACTTGATTACACACTCACTTCTCCACTTCTGATATTCGCTATTTACAGGATGGGGTGATGCAGGTGGAGAGAACTGACGAACACTGTGGGTATTTAACAGAGCGGCACATTTAGTTCCGTGAGGTTGGCAGGTTGAGAGAAATCATGCACATAGAGATTAAAACTTATCAGGAACACATCATCGATTTGTTTTTCGACATTCATGGAAAGGAAGCCACCTTACTTTTTTTATGTTCTGTTTTAGTGAAGGAATATACATAGAATATGCACATTGTGATAAATTTACAGAATTAGCATATTTTTCTCTTCAAAAATGCATTTTTCAATCTATTGTATGAGAGTCCGTCAGTAAGTCTTCTTTACTTTGTCTCTCTTTGATGTTCTCTCTATTCCTTATTCTCACTCCACTTTTAGTCGGCTGGTTTAAGCAGCATTTTAACTCCATTCAGAGTCTCGTTTATCTGTCACGCTTACGACTATCATTCTGAAACACAGCTGTGGGCCGATATGGTATGCAAACTATACAGCCCGCAGATTACGAGTTAATACCAACCCGTTATGTAACGGTGTTTATTTCATGCCGTCTGGTGTTTTTCGGTTTACCATTTGTGTTTATGTGTCCGTGCATCCCAAAGCTTATAGTCCGCTGGGAAGTAAAGATTTTCTTTATTTGCTGCCCACCAACCAATTATCATCGAAATGTTAATAAATGTCAGTCCCATTCACCTTTGATTGCTGTTCTTGGTTGAATTGTGTGAAAATGAAGTCAGATTTAGTTTCTGATCTTAGATCTTGTTTGTATAATATCAACCCTCATATGGAACCAAAACATTTTGAATCTTACTGAAGTAAGAATTTGTTTAAAAAAGCTCTCAGCTTGTATTTCATGTGGACTGCACAGATTGTACAGGAAATTTAGGATTTTGAATATATTGAACGTTTTGAAAAAAAACCCCTGTTAATCTGTTCACTCTTCAGTTATTTTGAGCAAGAACTGAAAGATGGCAAGGTCAAGGCCTGCAGAGTTTCTGGTTTCTTCTCAGTGTTTTTTCCATTATATGATGAAATATTCATGCAGACACAACACTCTACATACCATATCATTTTTAATTTATTTTAAGTTGTTGTTTTTCATCTTTAAAATAACCCGTGTGTCTTTTTCTTTTTGTTTGTTTTTATGCAGAGCCCATTGTGAGAAATGGCCGCCCTCCTTCGGCCCACAGCGTTCACTCTTTTCTCCACCAGTACACGGGCTCTTTTAAAAAGCCGCCACTACGGCGACCTCAGAGTGTCATCGGAGGCGGCCTGGGGTCTCTCATGGTCATGCCCCGGAACGGTAGTCGCCTCGGTGAGATACACTCACACTGTGTGACTACTGACGGTCTGGCTTCAAAGAGAAGGACAGAGCCTGAGATTTCTTTTGTGTTGTGCAGTTGTTCAATTATATTCCAGACATTTATTTTAATTTGGGTGACAAAGTGACAGATTTAGCTAGGTAAGATATAAATCCCGGTCAGATGTTCTCGGATCTCCCTGTGAATTTTTTGTTTGCACACACAAAGTCAAAGTTGTATGTCGTAATGAGAGAGCTGCAACAACCATTTCGTGTTTGTAAAGACATACGCATTAATATCAGCTTGATCAAATTCCTATTTCATTTAGCCACATCATAGAAAAAGAATAGGTCTGGGCATTGGAAGGTTCTCTCCCTATGTATTACACCTTGTTATGTGTGGATCAATCACATGAATCAACCGATTCACTTCCTGTTTATCAGGGGTTCTCAAAGTGTGGGAGGATGAAGCCCATATTACGTGGCAGAGTGACACCTCCACTAAATAGAAATGTGTGGTTTTGTCACAATTTCTTAAAAGTTGGAAGATATAGACAACGCTAACCAAAGGCTTCCGTCAGACCCGAGGTTCATCCCCTCATGAAATGTTTTTCTTTTTTCGCTCCAGATATTGTTCACGAGAACCTAAAGATGGGCTCAGATGGAGAGAGCGACCAGGCGTCAGGGACGTCCTCCGATGAAGTGCAGTCGCCCACAGGTGTTTGTCTGAGGAACAGAGGGAACCGGCGCATCTCTGCTGAGGTCAGCCTCGCTCCTGTGTTTTTTCAGACCCTTGCTGTCCTTCATGGCATTTCTGTGTAAAAAAAAACAAAAAACGATGGAGAATATGGTGTAGGATGTGAGTCACTGCCTACTATTACCACTTAATTACCTGGCTTTGTGGTCCGGCCTCCGCTTTGTCAGTGAACGTGTGTTTTGATGAATTCACAGAGAAGAAAAAGGAGTTCTGAGAATTTGACAATAATGTTATCAGCAGGGAGTGGACGTGTGGCTCCACACGGTAACTCAGCGTAGGTGTACCGTCGTCGTCGTCGTGTCACGATGGTGATTGCAGCTGCTCACATAATCCCAGCACACACACACACATGAATATTCCACAAGTATACTGTACTTCTGAGCAAAGTTTAGCGATGTTTTAGAAAAAGGTATTACCATTCTAATTATATCTCTGAACTGGCCTCATTATGGATCTTTTTCACCTTCCTCTGGTGGTTACTTAATCTCAACACGGCGTGGAAAGATTTCTCACTGTGATTCTTTCTTTTGGTTTGTTTAGTATGAAACTGTTTTAACTTCAACCACAAGCAATTTTGGAGCTCTTTGTGTATAATTATGAAGATATTAAAAGCATTCAAATTTCCTTTAAGAAATGTGAGCATTTAGAATCAAACATGTGGGATCTCTGCCCCAATTAATATTTCTTATTTTTATAAATCAGATGATTCACAATTCCATTATTCTCTTTATAATTGAGATTAATAAAGAATGGGCTGCTTTGTTCGTCATTTCTCAGCTGCAAATGCGACATACGCACCAGCACACTGGATCTGTGGCTTTCAGTGTGGCTCAGCGTAGGTGTATTGTTGTGTCACAAACATGCAGAAGACTGCAGCTGCTCACATAACACATTTATGCACCATGACCCCACATACCTCACGACACTGGTACGGTCCAATGTGATCCACTCTGCTGTAAATTCTGCCTGCCCTGCATTACATGGAGCTGTTTCCAATAATGTAATTCACCAACTGTATTACAGAAAAACAAATTCTCAAAACATTTCTCCATATAATTTTGTCTTACTCCTTCTTCCAGCTTCAAAAGTGGAGAAGTTAAAACCTGAACACTTGATCTTTGTAATGATTTTCCTTTCTCTTCATTAAAACAATAGGAGTGTCGCAGTTCATTATTTACCAAATAAGACTAAAATAAAGCACATAAAGAAAGCAGATCCATATTTAATAAATATATCACATTCTGCTTCTGTTATTACTATGAAAGCTTTCGGTATGCCAATTTAGAAAAATCCATGCTGCACCGGGCCACATCAAAGAAAACGTTTTTCCGGTTGATAGAAGAGGAGGTCATCTATTACTCAAGGGCGACATCAGATGTTTCTGAATGGAGCATTTCACCAGCTTCTCTTCTACACTGAGTTTTTTTCATTCTGACTCATTCAGCTCAAACTATTTCATCCTAACCTGCAGGGTTTCATGAATTTGAATAAATTCTCCACAAGCTAAAAGTGCATGACTGGGTAACATCTGTTCCGTGTTTCAGTGAAGTAATGTCACTGTCATTATGGCATATTTCAGCTGCCACTAGACTGTTGTTATTTTTACCCATGAGTGCACTGATGATTTGACTGACAACACTTCCAAAGAAACATTGACAGTTGACTTTAAGAATTCTACTGTAGTGTTTCCACAGAGCGACTTCAGACTGATGGCTTAAAGATTTTTGAGCTTCTGCACAAGGACACATGTCTCTTTGTTCAGCAAAGGTTTTAATGGATCGAGTTCATTAACACAGAGGTTAGCGTCGGAGCAACTAGTTACTGAGGTAAACGGCTTGGTTCAGTAAATGCCCCGTCGGCTTTTCACTCTTCAGTATATGACTCTGTTGTGGGGCGAGTGGAACGTGACATGACAGGAGTCGGAGCAGAGATACAATTCAAAGCCAGAGGAGTTTCATATGCTGGGGGAAGGATTTACTTTAGTTTGGATTATTTGTAACATTACTTTAAACCTTACTCAAAGAAAAAAAATCTGAAAAAGAGATCAAATGAACTTTAAAAGACACAGTTGAACAGTGCTTCGCCCTGCCCATTTGTTCCTGGCACCTCTACAGTGACTAAATTGTCTGAGTGTGTGTGTGGCCTTGTGATGAACCGAACAGGTTGCACTATGCCTTTCACTCAGTATCAGCCTGCATAAGCTTCAGCATACTGCCAGTATAGATGGATGATGGATGGACTCTGCCGTGTTATATTCCTTCAAAGAAATGACAATGATAGTGTTTAATCTGACTGCAAACCAGGCCTATTATTTACTGTAACCTTTGTCATGATTCCCGGGTTATATTTCAGTGATTCGATCGGTCTCTAACGCCATGTATTCCTTGTCATTGTGACAAATGCCAAGAATCGAAGCCTTAAATCCATCTTAACTGCTGCTAATGGGATTTCAGAGATGTGCACGTGACGTGTCGGCACAGCCGACAGTTCACTTTCTCTATGAAAAAGGCAAGCAGCCAAGTCCCTTCACGCCAATACTGAGGTCAGCTTTCTCAGATATGTGGAAGTAATGAACAGAAATGTAAGGAAGAAATATAGCTTCATAGTCATTCATTGTTGATAGATTGAGCTGGGTTTCTTTTTTTCTTCCAGTTTTAGCATTACTGGTTTGAGCTTTCAATAATCCTCTTTTCGTTCTTTCCACTCTCTGCACTTTAACACATTTTTTTTAAAGTACTGTGAGAGAAATATGGTGAAATGATTTGCACTGATGAGTCCCATTTACATCCACATTAAACTGTGAAAAATGAAATCAATTCAAAACTGTTTGATGCGTTTAAAGCGAAATCTGCCAGTTTGTTCCCCTCCTCGTAAATTCATTCCGTCAAAGTGTGTGTTTATCTGTGCAGTTGATGTCCACATGCTTCCTCTAAACCACGGGTTGCACGGTACCTGCTGGGTGATCACGGGAGAACTGGCCCGTCTTGATTGAGCAACACTCACTTCCTTTCTTCTGTTTGTTGCTTTGATTGCACAGCCTCTGGGAATTTACGAGCAAATAGTTGTTGTGTGACTCAGCAAAAACATTTTCAAAGAAAAGGAAACTTGTAGTGAGCCAAAGAAGAGACACCACCTCTTGTTTGCATGTCACTTCTCCTGTGACTGCTTCACAAGGTTTTGTTGAACGACTGTGGGTAAATTTTAGTCTCTTTCGCACCCTAACAAACTCCGCTCTTTGTTTGCGTAAGCAGCACGATTGACCGCGGGGCTTGTTGTTGATGAAGTGATCCAACAGTGAAGTCACTGTGTGGCCTCATTCTGTGTTCCCCTTTGTGTGGCTGTGACACTCGGGGAAGGGACAGCAGGAGGAGGAGTGAGAACACCCCCCCGTCTGGTCAGGTAGTGGATTGTCCGTCTCTCATTGCAGAGGAAGCGTAGCTGTTTTGGGATTACATCACAAGGATTACTGTAATACGGTCCAGATGGGACCCTGTTGTAACAGATTAGGACGAGTTGATTGGACAACTGGAAGCGGGTGGAGGGGGTCGCAAAGGTCAGGTGACGGGTGCCATCACTTGCACTGTGACCAAACAGCCAGTCCTGGCAGTGCGCAGTGAAATCACATAGCAGCAGCAGGACCAGATTCACTGTTTTTGAAAAAAAAAAAGGGTTGTGTCACGGCAGCCTGTTGCCACACCAGGCATCTGTTATTTATATGACTGCAGATAAAGATTTATTCTCCCTAGTGTCTATTAATCTGCCATCAGTCATTCTGCCCATAAAAAGTGGAAAATGGTTAAAAATACCAACTATTAGAGCATCACGTCGATCAATGTGAAGCTTTGCTATTCTGTTCATAGTCATGTAAGTTTAAAGATGATAGAAAATCACATTATTTAGGCTTGAAACCATTGAAACGCCAAACAGAAAATTGTCTAGTTATTTATGGTTGCCAGGTTCTCCATTGTGTTAATTAGCATTTTTATTAATCTCACTAGGCGGTAAAGTGAATTTGGTTGGTTTCCTTTATCAAATACTGCCCATAAATGTCAGAATTATAGTTATTCTTATCGTGATTACTGAGTTCTTGAGGAATTAGTCAGACAATTAATTTAATTGTTGGTTGAAAGTCCAGAGTGATATTTTAACTTCCTGATTGTAAATGACTCCACAGCATTATACAGTTAAAGACAATATATAGAGGCGGATACGGTTCTCTCTGCTGGAAATGAAAATCTTCATGTTCTATTAAGACTTGTACTGACAGGACATTTTGAAGTTTTAGATTAAAAAATAGCTCTTGACTCCACTTTAATATATTCTCATTAAACTCCATGTGGTAATAGTAAACTAAGAGTAGTAATTACTTTTTTAAGTTGAAAATTACATTGTGTATGTTAAAAAATTTTTTTTGCTTTGAATCAAACATGAAATCCAGGCAGAATTTCTTACTGACTCAAGGATAGTATTTAGCCTCTAAAGAATTTGTAGTTTCCTCCAAGCTGAGCATTTGTCTTCATGTGTCGGCTGTAAATGAGCTGAGTCACAGTCGTGGTTGGACTAAAAGTTTGATGGTCCGGTGACCTGTCATGCACTTACGGCCTCGCTTATCTTGTGAGTGAGCTTTTGGTAAACTGTGAGAAGCTCAAAGGTGAGTTCTGCTGTGTGTACGATGGCAACAAGGGGCTGAGGGAGGGGTGGGGTGTAACGAGAGAGAGAGCGAGAGAGGATTAACGGTAATCTAACAAATAGAGGAAATGCATGATGGGAAGAATCCAGACGTTGCATTGTGAGTGTGCGTGTTTTGATTTTATATAACAAGTCATTACGATCATGCTTTAGTACTTTGTTGCTCCGGGAAAGACTTTACCCCGAAGTGCTGCAGGGCTCTACAGGCGCACGAGTCGCACACAGAAAACCGTGCAGAAACACGCGGCTAAATGCGTGTTTAAAGACGCACTCACTCACACACTGGCCTCTCTGTTGACCGGCGAGACCTCGACCTGACTGCCTCTTACTGTTTCTGCTTGTTTACTTTGGATTTCTGCCACTTCGTGTCAATCGTTAGTATTTGTCCAGAGCTTATGCTCTTTGCTGAGGGGTTTAATTTTGGGTTTTCAAAAGGTTGCAGATTATCTTCACTCAGTTGTTTCATTTGAACATGTTGTGTTTGTGTACGCAGGACTTAAACAAACGTTTGTCCCTGCCGGCCGACATCCGGATACCCGATGGTTACCTGGAGAAGCTGCAGCTGAGCAGCCCGCCGTTCGACCAGCCACTGAGCCGCCGCTCCCGCAGAGCGTCACTGGTGAGAGGGATGAGGAGAATATCGCAGAGGGAAAAAAGTTATTGTTTTGACGAATAAGTGCTTTGGTGTTTCAAAAGGCTCCATGTTTATGGTGTTTTTTTTTACTACTTCAGTTGTTTCGAAGAACTTTACATGATCAGCCACATGCACACACTCACACACCCATTTTGACATCTGGTGTGCAAGTTGCCCACCCACCTCTGGAAGCAACTTGTGGTTCAGTGTCTTGTCCAGGGACAGAGAGACGAGAGGTTCAGAAGATAAACCACAAACCATCGGACAGAAGAACAACCTGCTCGGTCATCCTGCCACAGCTGCACAACAAATCAATTCTTTTAGTAATGCTCTTGCATTAACCGTGTAAAACACAGACAGGCTGAGTTGTAAAGTGATCCAGCCTATCATATGTACCGTAGTAGAACCCGGGTATGGTAGTGACTACATGAAAGTGGGATTCCCTCAGCCAAGGCTGTCAGCCACTCATCGGCACCACTGAAGAAAAGCAGAGGAGTGGCTCTGGCAGCTCTCACACTGTCTGCTCCCGACGCTCCGTCTGTGATCATAGGTGCAGCGTTGGGACCACACGGCTGTCTCTGTAGCTCTACATCACGGCTCTGACACGTTTGTTTTGAACGTATCTACTGCAGC
Organism: Lipophrys pholis; assembly: GCF_963383615.2. Classification (NCBI taxonomy): domain Eukaryota; kingdom Metazoa; phylum Chordata; class Actinopteri; order Blenniiformes; family Blenniidae; genus Lipophrys; species Lipophrys pholis. The sequence continues at coordinate 9,475,194 of NC_137631.1, read as the reverse complement.
GAGGGTTTTTCTGGTTGCGCTTGATTGAGCTCTGGTCCTCCAGAGCACATTCGTATTTGAATTTTCAGGCAAGCTTTTCCAGTCACAGTTTTACCAGCTACGTGCTGCAGAACAGCTGCAGCTGGATGCTGTCAGACGTTTTTCAAACCGCTACTAAGAACTAAACGCATGTAGAGTGTCACGTTATCTTTTGCTTCTTTTGGCTGCCTGTAACAGGAATACACCGTCACACTGACTCCTTTTGTAAAGATCAGGAGGAATATGAAGCAAACAAAAAACCTTTTTGTTTCCTTTTTTTCTCGGGATAGTTTACTTTCCCCCTATTTTTTTTGACGGAAGAGAAAAAAATCCTATCACCATTGTTTTATCAACAAGAACTGGAAGCATCTCCCTAGTTTTACTTGATGAGAATTAATTTCAAATTCAAGCATGATTATGTGGTTAATTGGCTTGTTTACAGTTAACTCACTGTCATGCATAGTTAACTGCTTTCACTAATGGCCATGTATTTAAATGAATGCAGCGCACCACATACTGTTTGATAGTGATTTTGATGGTCAGTCGAGGTTAATTCATGCTGAACAAGAGCAAAATACAGTGACAGCAGTGGTCAGGGAGTGGTCAGAGGGCATAAAGAAAGATGGCTGAAAGAGTTACGTTTTATTAAAATACACCAAGAAACACAAGTGAGAGAGTGAGAGCTCATATCTTGTCCGGTCTCGTCCTCACAGCCAGTAGTCATGCCTTCACTTTGCACCTTTGTCTTAACCTCATCAGCAGGCTTGCTTTAATTGGCTCGAGGTGTTTACTTGAAATGTGGTCACAAGCAGAAGTTTTGGCCCTCACCTGGTGCTCTTCCTAAGTTAAGTTTGACATCACAGTATATCTGGCACAGATCCTCGCAGTGTTTCTGCTCCAACCTTCTACAAAGCCTCTCCTGAGGACACAAGATGACCTGTGAGGAGCCTGGAAACTGCTCCTGTCCTATAAAGAGAGAGGCCGTGCTCAGGCGACAGGAAAGTAACTTGAATTGAGGATTCCCAGAATAATATTTCCTTTCATACAAGACAAAGACAGGCATCAAATCTAAACATTAGAGGATCATAAAATTAAAAAATATCTATTTTTCTGAAATAGTTGAGTCTCAATGCCACCACATTGAGGCTGCTTCTTAAATCAAGGCTGCTTGTGTTTGCTGAGGCCATAAACCAACATGCAGGACAGTAAAAGCCAAAGTCACTACTGATTAGTTCTGATGGTGGCAGGTTGTGCGCCCTCCTTCCGCCCCCCTCTTCTATGTGATGAGGCCGTCATAAGGATTTGTCGTGGTGTCTGTAAACTTGTCATTGCTAATAAAGACGCCGTCCCTCATTACCGCCGCACGTCTTTTTGTCTCCTCCAGTCTGAAATTGGCTTTGGAAAGCTGGAGACGTACATCAAACTGGACAAACTGGGGGAGGTACGTGAGACTGTTGACCTTGACCTCTTTTCTGTCATCGCCCAGGTGCCAACATTCTCATACTGAGCGATAAAGGGCACTTTGTGAATTTAGTTTTAACCCCTGACGCCCCTGCTCTCTCCTGTTTTGTGCAGGGAACATACGCTACTGTCTTTAAGGGAAGGAGTAAGCTGACAGACAACCTGGTGGCTCTGAAGGAAATCAGGCTGGAGCACGAGGAGGGGGCGCCGTGCACGGCTATCCGAGAAGGTACAGAGTTCACACTTTTGTGGGGGGGGGGGGGGGGGGGGGCAGCTAATAGAAGTCGTTCAGCCCCCGAGTTGTAGTTATTTGTAATCGTTGGTCAGCATTATATTTACATGTAACATATTTAATAACGGCATCTTTCATGCAGGTTTATGTTGTCGAGATAAAACACAACATGTAGCGGCCAAAAATACCGCATCATGTAATCAAATAAAAGTGGTATTAATGAAATGCCAAAGAAAGGCTTTAAGAAGCAGGTTTAAGACGTGTAAGCATGAATGAATTGGGAGCATGTGTTCCACATGTTTAATTTACCCAGGATTCACTTCCTGATACAACCCGAGCAGTTCGGAGTTATTTAGCTTGCTCCGACTCCCACAGCACACATCATTAGAATGCATCATAATAAAGATAGAATAGAAGAAATAAGAGAATGAAGTAGTTTTCTGTACCTCTTCATTACCCCAAAAGAGAACAAAGCAACAAAGAAGTATCTTCACTGTTTTTAATAATGCAATGCAGATGTAAGCATTTTGTAAATAAACCTCACAAACGTGTTTACAATCAGATCGACTCGTGTTTGAAATAATTTATCTTTCTATTGGTTGTATACATGCTATAACTAATGTGTCCTGTATGAGGACGAGTGTTTCTATTTTATTCAGTCTTGTAAAGCTTTCCCTCTAAGTCTGGTCTGTTGTTGTAATGCCAAAAGATTTACTATCAACACTCACATGTGTTCATCACCACAGAAACATCCAGGCAGAAGGACAGGAACCTTTTTACATTCTTTCTGTTCTTCTTAGTGTCTCTACTGAAGGACCTGAAACACGCAAACATCGTGACCCTGCACGACATCGTCCACACAGAGAAGTCGCTCACACTGGTTTTCGAATACCTGGTGAGTTGAACCGAAAACAAATACCAAAATCACTGCACGACCCGCGTGTTGTTTTCTCTGCAGCAATGCTAAAATTCCTCCATTTGACGTGATTATTATTCATGACCCAAACGTGGCCTCCGCACTCTAACGCCCTTCCTCTCGTCCAGGACAAAGACCTTAAGCAGTACATGGACGACTGCGGGAACATCCTGAGCATGCAGAATGTCAAGGTGAGGCTCTGCAGGCGGCCTGCCGGCCCAGCCACCTTCATCAACTGTCAAGACTCTGTTACTGCTGCTGGAAGAAGCAGTGACACTTACGAGTGAGCCCTCTGGTGGTGGCCTGCAGGCAGTTTAAATTAACTCCACTGAAATTAACTTTGTACACAGTTTATGAGCACAACAAACCGATACATACACACTTGGGTCATCCCTTGATTTTGACATTATAAAGATTATATGTGGCAAATACAGCAATGAAAAAAGCAGTTCTACTAATTTTAGTAGTTGTTTTTCTCGGTACTGTTCTCCACTGCTTTTAATGAATGGCACTCTTTCTATATTTATATTTATTTGCCTGAAATCTTCCTGTCTTCAGATCTTTCTCTTCCAGATCCTGCGAGGCTTGGCCTACTGTCACAAACGGAAAGTCCTCCACAGAGACCTGAAGCCCCAAAATCTGCTCATAAACGACAGAGGGGAACTCAAACTGGCCGACTTTGGTACGAACAGTGATTCTATCATATGCAACTTTAGATCGATAATTCAAATGGCACTTGCTTAAGAAGGTGGGAAGTATTTGCAGTTACAAAGCAGAAAAAAACCCATTTACATTTCTCTTGCTGCATGGCATTATCAAGCCTCGCTTGAAAATGTTGCTCTCCTAAACAATCCTCTTCTTTTTTTTATATTTCGTTTTGACATGCCTGTAGCATGTTTTTCCTGTTTTTGGGAGTTTTTGTTTTGTAATCATCTCTCACCTCTCTGCTGTACAGGCCTGGCGAGGGCCAAGTCCGTGCCCACTAAGACATACTCTAATGAGGTGGTCACACTGTGGTATCGGCCCCCTGACGTGCTGCTGGGTTCCTCGGAGTACTCCACACAGATCGACATGTGGTGAGTGGGCCTGGCTCTGCGGGGGTGATTACAACTGTTAGAAAACTTGACTCAAGAACCCCCCCCCCCTCCTCCCAACTCCATATGGCTCCACTGTGAAGACGCAGGCAGATAGGAAACGCTCCTTGTCACCGGAGTGCAGTTGTGTGACAATGTTTAGTGATTTGTGGACTGAAGCACAGATGTTTTAAGCTTCTCATTTTCCCTCTGCGCTCCTGCGAGCATGCAGCTGATTTATTCCACACTGAGGAGACTTTGATGTGGCTGATGAACACATTAGAGCTGTTCTCTGTGGATGCTTCCTCTTTCGATGTTTTACTAGTCGGACAGATTTAAAGCAGCTTGTAAATGTGCAACTCAGAGTGTTGTTTTCTTAAAAAGTTGAAGAAGACCTGTTGAGTTTGGTTTGTGTTGCAGCTTCAGTCACTCCTCATCTGTTGACCCCCCACCCTTCCTATCTGTGTCCTCCTATCAGGGGTGTGGGCTGTATATTCTATGAGATGGCTGCTGGCAGGCCCCTGTTTCCAGGCTCCACAGTGGAGGACGAGCTGCACCTCATTTTCAGGCTGCTAGGTCAGTGCTGCCCCCTGCTGGTGGAGAAACACTAAACCTTTTACCCCCACTGACACCAACCTTTTAATCGCATTAACCCTGGCATGGATCTCCCTTGTGGCAGCGTGAAAAAGCCGCTCCAGCTGGCACCAAGGGGGGGAAAAAAAGCCCCAGACTGTAACGGGTCGATTGAATGTCCCTCCACAGGAACTCCCACCGAGGAAAGCTGGCCTGGAATATCGTCAATCGAAGAGTTTAAGACACACAAGTTTCCCAAGTACAAGTCACAGCCCCTAATAAATCATGCGCCCAGGTAAGAAGGGGATTTCATCAGCTGTCGTTTTATACTCTTACTCATGCTACTTTTTACAGAACTTTACATGTTTCTATTTCATGTATTCATTCTGGGATCAGACACCGTAACTTATACTCCTCAACTCTTTCACTAGTCCTGAAATCATTGGAGATGGGAATGAGCAAATATTTCTAATGAGACCCAGGTATCAAAGAAGCACTGGTGTGTGCGTGTGTGTGTGTGTGTGTGTGTGTGTGTGCGTGTGTGTGTGGTCTTTTAGCTTTTAGAGTCAGACATTAGTGTTTCTGGTTGTGTTTAGGTAATCGTGTGTGCTCTTTGTCACTTCCTGTAAGGAAATCCTGTGGAATAGTTGACGCCGCTCGACTCAGTTTCCTTCCTTACACTCACCAGCATCTATGAGTCACTCCACCTTACTGACCCCTTTCTCTTTCCCTCCCTTCACTCAGGTTGGACACGGATGGAATCGACCTGCTGATGTCATTCCTAAAAGTGAGTCTGGCTGCATCTGCCAGGGATGTTAAAAACAGCGCGACACATTTCACAGCTATGTCCGGACTGTATGTTTGGAAAGAAGTCCAATGCTGCATGCCGACGCATTCACAGGACACAGTGTGTGCCTCATTTGGTCCTTCCCTTCATCTCTCATGAAAGCCTTCCCCTATCTTTGTCATTTTCAGTATGAATCCAAAAAGAGGATCTCTGCTGATGAAGCGATGAGGCAGCCGTACTTCAGGAGCCTGGGGCCACGTGTGCACGCGCTGCCAGAGAGTGAGTAATGAAACGGTGATGCAGGAGTGCAGACTTTGCAGTGCTGCGTGAGGTGGATACGGCGGTGTGCTGGGGGGATCGGTTACAGCCTCATAACAAAGGCAACTCTGTATCTTTGGCAGACATTTCCATATTCACACTGAAGGAGGTGCAGCTGCAGAGAGACCCCGGATACCGGAACTCCTCGTACCCTGAATCAGGTGAGCAGCAGAGTGGAGGATGTGAAGAAGTGACACTCAGCGAGCTGAAAGTGGAGGAGTGGACGTTTCTGTCCTGCGGCAGAGGATCTGATGCAGACCTCATGCAGGCAGTGCAGTCGTCCACAGCTGCCACGATTTGCTAATTAAGGCCGATTGGATTTGTAAATTTAGTTTGAGCCGGGCCCCAGCCACAATTTCCCACCTGACGAAGCAGCTTGTATCAGGACCTTCTTTACTCCTCGAGCTGCCTCCACTGCTGATACCTAAGATTTATATTCATGGGCTCTATAAAGAAGACTCCTGTCAGTCTGTGTTAAAGGGGTGTTAAGGTCAGGACGGCAACTTCATCGACACTCTCCTCATCTCAGTCCTCTCTTCCCTCTTCATTCTCTGTGGATGTTGCACCGCCCTCGCTGGTAGACTATAAAACTTTTTAGTTTAGTAAGAAACGTCAGTACAAGTTTTTTACACAGATTCAAGTTTTCCCCATCAATAATAGTAGATATGCTGCTTTTACTTCTGCCGGTGCCAGTTTGAAAGAGAGCCTTAAAACGTTTCTTAAAAGTAAGTAGAATAATGCTAAATTCCTGTATCGGAAAGGTTTCTCCTTTTAAATGGGTTTAGTGATATAGTAGCTACACAGCAACTGATATCAGGTTCAAATGTGTCTGATGCTCCTGTATCACCTGTGAAAACCATCATTTAAGGATTTTATTTAAAATACTTTTTTTTACAAATAGTGAGGATGAGGGCTGCATGTAGCCGGCAGGTTACATGAGATGATCTGGAGGCATAACAACAACACAGGGCTACTGGTTAGCAAGAAATAATATTCACTTTATTTTAATTTAGTTCCATTTTAAAAAATGACACTGTGCTGCACAACAGAATACAAGAAGTCTGCACCGACTGGAGCTTAAATGTGTGGAACTGTGGTGGTCAAGACTATAAAAAAAAGAAAACAAAAATGCATAAAAGACAGTGTCCAGTTTCTCAGGGACCAGATAGTCTTCCAGATGTCACCAATAAAAGCAGGAATAAATATATTTTGGTATGTTGATTAAAATTAGTATAATTTTTTACGATGACAAAGGCCAGGCCAGTTATGACTTGAGATTCGTCTTCACCAGGAAAGTCTCATTAAGAATCTCTTGTCAGAGACTCTCATCTTCTAGAACTCAAACAGCTATGAAGCAAACCGCCGTTCTCACAACACAACTTGTGTTACTGTGACCATAACTAAAAATAAAGATTAAGAAAACTGTAAAAACAATAAGTTGGAGCGTCATAAAGCTACAATGTTTAATCTTTTGGGCCACGTTTACATGTCAATGTTTCAAGTGATTTCAGTCCAGGTTTTTGCTTTTTCGTTTCAGAAAAGTTTTCAAACCTGTCCTTACACGGAAACAGCAGAAATGCCGAAAACAATGTAGTTTGCATGCCAGCGGGCGCTGTTGGTTGTTTTCAAAATGAAATCACACACACACGCACACACGCACACACACACACACGCACACAGCAGAGAACAATCCGCTATAAACTAACAATGGGAGAACAGGGACATTCGTATGGACATTGGTCATTGTCCATCTACTCGCACATGAGCAAAAGTGTTTGCTACGGCCGTGAGGAGGACAGAATTGAAGCGTTTTCAAAAAGTTGTGTTTTCAGTGGGTCCGAGCACCGTTGCTGAGTAAATTGATTAAAAAAAAAATGCAACAAAAGTTTTGGGTTTTCACTTGTTAACGAGGCCTTAGTTTCATGCAAATCAATATATAGTATAATAAACTGGATGAGGCCAAACTGCTGGTGAGGTTACCAAAGTCTGCACGTTGCTTCGTCTTGCAGTACAAGGTGGTGCCCCAAGGTGGTGCATTGAGTCACAGCAGCTGAATTTCTTGATTTCGATGGTGTTGTCATCTGCATGGTGAAGTGACTCAACACTGCCACTCAGTGGACAACGGAGTCTTCAAAAATGAAAGTGTTGGATTGTATTTCTATAACTTGTGCTGCAAACGTCAGTAAATGCACTTCAATGATTATGTTTCTCTTGTTTCCCATCAGGCAACGGGAAGAGCAGAAGACAGAGCATGCTGTTTTAAAATCTCTGGACTGGATTGTGTTTTTTTTTGTTTTGTTTTGTTTTTTATTTTGGAAGGATTTCTGAGCTGTACAGTCTTTGCCGTCAGATCGGAAACCTGAGGAGGATGTTGATGTGGAACATCATGGTCACCATGGTCACTCTCGCCCCTCCCTCCCCAATAACAGCCCGGGAAACTGGTCCACAGTCGGAGCCCCCACCCTCTCCCTCCAGGTCTAGTCTGAACCTGGCTCTAAAGAGACATTTATATACTGTACATCTATATTTATTATTGAGATGAGAATTTGCTGCTAAATCCAACTACTGTCTAGAATTCTAACTGGCTCAGTCACTTTAATGAAGACATGCAATGTGTATAGATTTCTAATTACTTTTCTTTGAAGTGGTGGTATTTTTAGTGATTTTGATTTATTTTTTTCTTCACCGTTTCCATTTTCATACATTAAAAACTCCACCTCGAAGCTCCTCTTTCTGCGCGTGCGTGGCCCACAGACGGAGGGATGTTTCTGTAGCAGTTCAGAGGGAGTTAAGCAGTGTTTTGGTTTTGTTTTTTTCTTTTGCAACGGTGCTGTAACTCGGCTGCACAAATCCTTTGTGAGACTTTCACTCTGAAGGTTGTGGATGTGATATCCGACGCTGTCGAGCCGACTGGAGAGAAAACAAACATCTGGTCCGATGCTGGCGTGTCATTCCAGGATGCTGTGGTCTCTGTCGTGACCAATGAACAAATGCAGGGAGAAAGGCGACGTGGAATTATTAACTCGGGCATTACAAGATTAGTTACGCCTCCTGATTGTTTAAGTACAGCGACCTGCCTCTTCGTTCCTGTAAACCCCCCCCCACCCTCTTTTTTTTTTTTTTCTTCTTCTCCCCGGATTGCCTCCATCTTTGTGTTGCATGCCCGCTCTATTGTATGAGGAAGCACACAACGTCTGAACTCCTGATTCAGGAAGCACTAGCTCCAGTCCCGCCCCCTTTAGTGAGTCTGATCTGAGTTTATTTAACAGTGTTACAAGAGATGTTTTGTATCATATTCTTTAACTTTATTTGTGGATAATTGTTATTGATGTGGGATTTCATTGCAGATGCCCTCCCATATTTGAGCTTTTTCAGAGTAAAAATTAAAGTTTCAAAAGAAATCTATGCTGCTGTTTTCTCTCTCTGTCTCTCTCTAACGTACTCAGTTTCTGTGCAACATAACGTCTTTTGAAGTTGAAACTGAGCTAAATATACTCAACGATATGTGACGAAACAACAATTCTCATGTCACTTCAAAGAAAACCGTCAAATCATTATGCTGTATATCAGCTGCCGTTGGCATTGGGCGATTTTCATTCTGACAAAATTAGAAGGAGTAGTACATTTTTAAAAATTGTGAATCTATTGTAGAACAATTACAAAATACCTTGTATTGCAAAATTGAGTGTTACAGGTCCACTTTGCAGTAAATGGCTACTGTCCTCTTTTCTCTACCCAACATTCGTTGATAACAGCTTTTTCTGTAGAAATCCAGCAAAGATAAACTAAATGAACATGAGGCAAAGTATGTGTGTTGTACTATTGGGAGCAGTCCATCTGCTTTGATTTGAACATTTTGCTGAAGTCGCTTTAATCGCAGGAGGAAGATTCAAATTAATTTAATCCACCACTTCAGTATAATTAATTCAATAGAATATTTGATATATGCACCAGAAGGAGTATTTCTACTCTTATTATTTATGATACTAAATAAATGGTAAGTGGCCCCAGTCTGTCAAATGTTGTAATCCCTCTTCAAACCACAAGGTGGTGTTGTGAGTCACTCAAGGACAATCAGGCCTCGTTCACAGGACAATGTTTTCAAGTAAAAATTTTGCATTAGGAGTCACAGAAAACCTCTTTTTCAAAACAGCTTCTTTAATGCAACATTTCCTCGATGGAGCACTCTTTATTTCACACTTTTCTAAGAAGTGCAGTACTACACACACACACACACACACACACACACACACACACACACACACACACACACACCTTGGTATTAAATAGTTTTTCTGCACATGTGTTCCTGTGCACTTGTGCTGGCACCAACTAGTGGCCTGACCTGCAAACTACGGTATTTCTTCATAATGTGATCGTTTTTAAAATGTTGCGCTTGACGATGCTCTGATCTGTTGATCATTGTTGTGCGAATAAATACATCTGTAGCTCAGCCTTATTGTAACTGCTAACTCAATCAAACGGCCAAAAGCAGCTGTACAAAGTTTGATTTGAAGTACAAATTCTCAAAAGGAGAAATCGGACCATATGTCAAACGTCTTTCAGTGCAGGCTCCACAGCTTGATGTTGGGTAAAAACAACTACAATTTTCCCTTTGTCTGAATGCAAAAGGGTACACATGCAATTTGAAAGAGTTTACATTTTAATAACACCAAACACATTTTAAGAATGCCCCATTATGCATAGTATAATAAAATGTCCAAAGAACATGTTCACCGACTGCAGCTTTCAGCATGCATATAGTGTCTGATACTCCTGTTAAAGCACTAACAAGAACGGTCGCTGAACTATGGACTCAGGTGTCGTGCCCAATACACTGACTTTGACAGCGCCATCCCCACTTAGTACATTTGAAACAAATTTAAAAAAAACAAACAAACCTGAAGTTCCATCTTTCTTTGTAAGTGCAGGAGCTCCTCCAGGGCCGCTGGTTGGCAGCTTGGCCCACTGAGCCACATGCTTGTCTGTTTGTTTAGGTTCATCTTGAAATCTCAGCACCAAAGCTCAATATCCTTCACTCTATGTGGGTTTTCTCAGTAAATCTGCATGAATTTGGTAATAAGTGTCTGACTATTTTAAACATTTGAAAAGTTAATGGTACGTTGACACTCGGATGATTCACTGTTTTGATCATGTGTGTGAGCCACTGAACTAGAGGAGTCGAGTTCAAGCATTCAATGCTTTGTTTATTGAAAATGACAAGATATTCCTCACAATACAAAAAAACAATATACAGAATACAAACTGTATACCAAGTCCAGTATAAAAAAAGAACAGAACAAGAGTTACAAAGGTTTTCCATTGATTTGAAATCTCGTCTTCATTTGAAAGAAATAAAGCAATAAAACAGGACAACAAGGCACAGCCGGTACTATCTGAGAAGCATAGTGCATACGTTACATACAATATCACAAAGGTAAATCAACTGCTGTCACACTTTGTGATTGAACATTTAAGGAAAAATAGGGATTTTTTTTTTTTTTTTTTGTATTTTGTTTTAACAAGATTATAGGAAAAGCCAGGCAGGCTCTGGGCAGGACGAGCGTCCGGCTTCACGTCACTTCTGTCCACGGCGGACAGGGTCCATGTGGAAATGTGCTGTTTTTTTTTCTTTTTAAATCACAAAGAGCCCAACATCTCAAAGACGCGGCGGCGAATGGCTTTATTTAATCAAGTGCTTTCAACCACTGGAGTCTGAAGCAACCCGAGTGCAAAATAACGTGAGGTCACACATACACACACACATCGTCTCCTTCTTTTCTTTCTTTTTTAAAATGAAGCAAAAATGTGTCGAGACGAGGAAGAGATGACTGCGGCGGCGGCTACTGAGGATGACGATGGATGAAGGTTTCTTCTCTGTGGATGGTGGGGGGGATCAGGACTTGTGGGTGGTGGGGGACAGGAGCAGGGAGGAGGGTGTTCCTTCCAGGTTTGGCAGCGGGACAGGCATGTGTCCGTTGATTAGGCTGGGGAACTGTGGAGGGAGAGCAAAGTGAGCTGAGCGTTAAGGAGGGGGTTGGTGTGGGTGGTGGGGAGGGGTGAGGCTCTATGAAAGCTGCTTTCCGGTGAGGAACTGCAGCATTGTCACTGCTCTGGTTTCCTGTTTTTTTTTTTTTTTTTTGGTATTCATTGTGCCTCTTCCTTCTCATCTCTGTCCCCTTTAACTCAACATGAGAGGGAGAAGTGGATACGAGTTGTTGCACAGAGACACTGCTATGCTGTGTGTGTGTGTGTGTGGGTGTGTGTGGGTGTGTGTGTGTGTGGTGTGTGCGTGTTTCGTAAATGAGGAGCAGCTCTCAAACCAGTCCACCCTGTTCAGACTGACTCCCCTGGGCTCAAACAGGAAGTATTCACAGGATTTCCTCTCCCTCTCACAAGCGCTGAAACAGGACACCTCTGCAGGACTTGCTTACTGACTCTCAACTAGTTTCACAACCGTTTGTGTGTGCACATCTAAAAAAAAAAACAAAAAAAAAAAACATCTTGCTTTTTGAGTGGAAAATAAAGTATATCTGCAGGATCAAGATCAAATCAGTCAAGATCTTTTTAAAACAAACAAGTAAAAAAAATTGAAATTGAGCTTACAATATGTGGAAAAACCAAAAGTTTTATCGATCAAAAAAATAAATAAATCTTCTGCGATCACCTTCGGTTACCTGAGACCGGCGGGGATTTTACAGCAGCGCTCGCACACTTCCTCCTCTGCTTTAAAGTGCTTCCTGTAAACAAGAATCCCCAGGCCTTTCTCTTCTCGTCTGCTATTTTCTGCCCTGCTGGTCTTGAAGCACCTGGGGTGGTTTCTTACCTGAAAGAGGGAGCTGTGGCCCTGCAGCCGGGCGGGGCTGAGCGGGGCCACCGGGCTCAGGCTGCTCCAGAAGTGGATGCCCGACAGCAGCGGACTGTGAGCCAGCAGCAAACCGGAGGGAGTCTGTCAGGGAGCCAGAGAGAGAGGAGGGGGGGGGGGGTATGAATAAGTGAAAAACTAGCAAAGATGTCGTTTAATTCTTTTTGTTTTACAGGCGGAGAGATGCGGCGGTGGGATGACATCGTCGCTGTGAGAGCTTCGCTTAATGCGAAACATGTTGAATTGGTAAATGGGCGCGTATTGGCGTTTGGAAAAACAAACTGATGGGAGCAGGAAGGAAGTCTGCGGTTTCTCCCCGAGAATACAGGGGTGGTGGGGGGGGGGGGGGGGGGGGGGGGGGGGGGGGGCTACTGTTGATTGAAGGCTTGGGGGTGGGGGGGAGTGGATGGATGGATGGAGGTGGAGGCAGCAGTAGGCAGTCGGTCCACAACCACTTGGAACGCAAACTAGAGAGAAAACATATGAAATCAATTTCTTCCCTCTCTCCCCCGAGCCCCCCCCCCCCAAAAGACTTTCCCCCTGTGTCACCTCAGAAAAGGGAGCCAGTGTTGCGGAGGGACCCAGCCCTGCTCCCATTATTAATGGAATTATTGGAGCATATGGCATCACTTACCCCCCCCCCCCCCCCTCCTTTTTAGTTCGGCCTTGCAGATTTTTGTAAATCACTTGTTTTCCTCTGATGCGTCTTTTTTCTCTTCGCATCAAAAACACACTGAGGGGAGTACCAGTGCTGCTTGTTTCTCGCTGTAACAACTCCACGGTAAACACATTATTGACTGAACGAGAGGATTAAATACCAGCGTCTGCCCACGGCGGAGCCTCTGGCTCATTCTGATCTCTGCCAGGAGCCTGAAATGTGGTGAAAGTGGACTGAAGTTTGTGCCAGAAAATACAGTAACAATTGTCCCGTAAAAGCACGAAAAGCAGGCCGCGGAACCAAACAGACAGACGACAACACGTCACCCACCGCGTGCCCGAGACCGGAGCGCAGACGGATCTCTCTGAGGTCTCCTGAACTAAACACACACAGTGACTCACTCAATCAAATCCTACACTTTTAAGAGTTCTCGGTGACACGAGCTCACATCCAAGCCGTCTACCTTCTGCAGACCGTCCCCCCCCCCCCCCCGCCTCTCCGTTTCCTCGGGACATTTTGGCTCGACGGTCTACCAAACAAAAATAGCAATGGTGTTTCCACAAACACATGCCAAGCCGGGTCAGATGTCTGCTTCAGGGACGCTGACATCACTCTCTGGATGGATCCCATCTTCTCCCCATCAGCAGCAGCCAGGCCGCCGCTCCGAGGGGACGGAAACCGATAGCATCGCACCGACATGGTTTTTTTTTTTTGGGTGAGATTTGATTATTTTCGGGGCTCGGCGTGCTCCAGCTGTGGCTGGTCCGCTTTGTCCTGATCCTGGTCACAAATGTTGGGCGCTCCTTTTAAATGTGGCCGCGGCGCTAAATAGTGAGGTTAACCTCCTGCTAAAGGAGCTTATTTGAAGCTCAAATTACAGACCTGTAATGAACAAAGCCCCCCCCCCCCCAAGAAACTTTCTTCCCTCATACTACCAGGATGTACTTTAAGTAAACTGTGAATGTAAAAAATTAACAAGACACATAAACTATTTCATTCTATGGAATGTTTTTGTACATCAACCCTCAAGATGCGAACAAGCATGACTATGACTGGTAGATGAGGAAAAATCAGGGTTTCAATAAAGCCTGGATCAAGTGAAGGCCCAGCAGCGAACAGGACGACGAGTCTGGAGTCAAATTACACGCCGTAGGAAAAGTTTTCCGAGTCAATCACAGGGATCAAAAATGTAAGAAAAATAAAATGATTTTCTTTAACCTGCGAATCACAAACTCTGCAGTACGTAAAGAACAAAGGGCATCATATTATCAAAGGTTTACCCATGAAAATAATAGACCTTAAAATGAATGACTGTATAAAAAAAAACTACACGGGCACCGTCTCGCTGCAGTTTCAGGAGTGTGGAACTCAGTCACTGACTTCCTGGTCAAAACTCTGGGAAGCAGCGGGACGGACTGAATGAATGAGTGTGTCGACAAACAGCCTGATTGCTGTGGCAGTGACCGGACGGGGGTCTCACCTGTGCCGTGAAGAAGGCCGGGGTGAGGGAGCCGGAGGGCAGCGCCGGGCTGTTGAGGGCGATGGAGCCGATGTCACTTCCTGCCAGCAGCAGGGAGGGGGCGGAGATCTCCAGAGCTTTGGGCTTTTTGCTCTTTGGCGGGAGTCCATCTCCTTGGTTACTGTTACTACTGCTCCTCTTTTTGGGGGGCTGCAGGGGGGCTCGCTCCCTGTGCCCAGAGGAGAGATTGAGGGGCTGAGCGCTCTGCTCAGAGTCCTCTTCCTCCTCATCCTCCTCCTCCTCCTCGCCGCCGGCGGGGCTCCAGCTTCGGCCGGGCAGGGTGTGCGGGGAGGACGGGGAGTGTGAGTGGGAGGGGGCCTTGGAGGGCCTCGCGGAGACGAAGGACTCGGGCTTGGCACAGTGAGGGGAGCTCCTCTCGTTGGAGTTGGTGCCAAAGCGGATGACGGAGCGCGGCTCCTCCTGGTGCTCCCTCAGGGCCCGCAGGAGCTCGGGCTGGTTCTGCAGGGAGCTGATGCTGAAGGAGGAGTAGAGTCCTGAGCGGCGGTAGTCGTTGCGACACTGCTGAGCCCCCAGGGCGGCCAGCGCCCTCCTCTGGGCTGCCTCCTCCTCCCCGTCCTCTTCCTCCTCCTCCTCCACCTCCAGCTCGTGGGCTTCTCCGTCCTGCAGGGGAAACCTCCCCGAGGCCAGGCCCATCTCCACCGCCTGCGGGTCCATCTTCAGGATCTCAGGGAAGGACACAAACTTATAAACAAACTTCTGCCCGATCACCTTCTTGATGATGTTCTGAAACCAACAAACAAACAAACAAACAAACAAACAAACTTTCTATTTAGGATAGTTTCATTTCACTTTATCAACACCGCAATGCCTGGTCTCTGGAATCACTGATGAAGTTTGAAGGTTCATGATCCAAGTTTTTAAAGAAATCAAGTATTTTTTTGTGCTGATATATATATAAAAAAAATATGGTCAGACATGAGTAAAACTAATAATATAGTATTTTATTTAATAGAAAGAGATATCCCATTTATTTGGAATAAATATTATATCAGTACTTAACTCTCTATCGGACATTCATTGAAATATTTGGAAACACAATTGAGTGTCGTCAAGAACTACGTTTGTGGCCTTTTTGAGTCCGTCTTTAAAATATACGACTATATGTTATACACGTCATAATAAATCTGCTGGAAAGTGGAAAACGGACCCCGGTGACATTGTGTTTCACAATTTACAGTAAAAAAAAAAATAAAAAAAAATAAATCTGGAAAAAGGTTAAAATCCTCACTGAGTGTTTTCAAAAAGCTTTAACGTCTCTGTTGTGTCATCCTAATCTCCATAGGATGACATAATGTGTTTGTCGTATGTTTATCAGAAAAGTGACGACATCTGTCACTACGTGCCTCATAAAGGATAAAAATAATATTTCCACATGTTTTGTGTTTTTAAAAAAAAAAAAACGGAATAAAGGTTGTTGAAATAGTTTCAACATGTATATTGTATTTTGAACAATAACTGATCATTCCTGTCACGACAAACGTGAAACTCTAAAATCTGAGCGCGAGCGCGGCGATGAGCAGCTTGTCAGTGACGTGACGGCCGGTTACCACACCGGGAGCGGTTTACAGTCAGAGCGCTACATCACAGAAAGAGGAAGTGGAAGTTTCTATCAGGGGAGCTTGTGGCTTTTAAAGAGAAGAACAAAGAATGCGCTGTGGCGTTGCACTTCTTTCACACGAAGAGTCGTGGCGGACGGCGGCTGCGGCTGCTCGCACCCACCTTGTCGTAGTAGTAGCGCAGCGCCCGGCTCAGCTTGTCGTAGTTCATGTTGGTCTTGTTCTTGCGCAGCCCCCACAGCTTGGCCACTTCCTCAGACTTCAGGAGCTTGAACTCGCCGTCCGTGGACGTCCAGCATATGAGGTGCTTGTGGCTCTGGTCGAGCAGCAGCTGCAGCAGGAACTGCCAGAGAGTGATGGCGCTGTCCATACCTGCAGCCAGACGGAGCGACGGTGGTTATTGTGACAGACGGATCACCACTTTGTCAAGCCGGTTGCTCAGAAAAGCCCCGAAAACCTACCTGCATGTGTAAGACCTGCCAGATGCTGCAGTGACAGAATAAACATGGAACTCAAACCACTGACGGAAACAAGCCAGACGCCGCTCTGCCCCTCCTGCACCCGCTACAGTTACATGTTATTTCGGTCTTAACTAAATTCTGAAAAGTCTATTCACGACAACACAAGGTTAAAAGCCTTTGTTTTGTTTTGCTTTTTCCACTCGGTGTCTCTTCTGCCGGAGTGTTTTACTACACTTGGACTAAATTGGGTTAGTGGCTGAGGAGCGAACGGCCTTTTTGAGCTGTAACATGTGGTGTGAGGAAGAGGAGACCGCTGATGAATAGAACAGTGTGTTAAAGAGCATAGTGTAATGTAGCAGCAGCAGCAGCAGGAGAGAGAAAAAATACAAGGAGGAACAACAGCTCAAGCCAGAAATATGCTGTGGTTCAACCTGGCCCTCTCTCCACAGGAAGTATGACGGGCCCAGGGTGGGTTATTCCTCTAATAGAGGAATGTGCAGCCTCCCAGCGCCCGTCTGACTACCACCAGCTCGCATATTAATGGGTCAGGTCCCCACAGATTCAGTTTCACAGTATTGGCTGAATGATGGATCGATTTATGGATAATAAATCAGTTACAACACAAATCATTGATATCTAGGTCAAATTCTAGGACTCTTTATTCCGTTTATGCAGTTTTACTTCTTATGCTGCTTGTAGGCATTTGCCAAACTGTGATTTTCTTTTTACAGATTTGGTTAATGTCATCTAAACTCAAATTTTACAACAGTAATACTTCCTGTATTGGTTTTAACGGAAAAGCTCCTTGTTGTTTCAAGCTTGTCCATTCTTTTAGCTTGCTGTGGCTTTTGTTGTTACGGTAGTTTCACCTCGCACTATGTGTACTACTTCACGAATCAGGAAGGAAGATTTTATAGCAGATTACGAAAAGAAAAAGTCAAAAACTATGACACCAATACACAAAGGACTTACTGTTATTCTAATATGAATGTACACTGTCTGAAGCTGGTAATCCTGAAGAATAAACGTCTGAGAAAGGATTTTATTGTGCGGTTGAGTATTGGACTATTCTATTGATATGTACTTATGAATTTGTGATATTTTCGTTACATATCTTTTACAATCATGTGTCTGTCGCTCTGGGTAAAGTATCATGAAGCCCAGTCACTTCCAACCTGAGGTCTGGGATCTCAGGAGACCCGAGGCTTTTCAAACTCCGACATTTTCAAAGCTAGACCAGTGAACGTGTATGAGACACTTGGAGAATGCCTGTTGCTCATTCTGAAGGTTCCTGGTTTAAGTGTTGGTGAGAACGAGTGCGTCAGCCAGTGTTTGGCCTCACCGTTGTTTTGGTAGTTCAGGGTCAACAGCCTTTTGCAGATGTAGTCTGTGGGTGCCCCAACAAACCACCAATCATGTAATGGCCAGTAACATTTGGATTTGAATTGAAGTATCATTTTGACCCAAAAACTAAAGTATTACACAAGAATGAGGTCTGAGCCGTCTTCTCGTCTCATGATCTACCTTCTATCTGCGAGGCGCAATAGAAAACACTGATAAAAGAGCAACTTTTCAGCCGCTCCTGGAAAAGAGAGCGAGGCCCGGACTCATTTCCGACACCAGCTATCCCCTGAGTTTTCTATCTTCCATGTGAAACTACAAACCTGTCAGAGCCAGGACTTCCTCCTATTCTACTTCCAAGGACAAATGGTGAAGGAGAGGGGATCCCACAGCAGGGGAGCGTTTCCCCAAATCCTGCCACACTTCCCACTCAAATCCCAGAGGGCCGAGGGTCAAAAGATCAAATCATTGTCCCCTCTCCTCTCCACGGCTCCTCCCTCTTACCCACTCTGAACCCAGACCTGGGGCTGTTGTTTTGTTTTAATGCAAAAGTAATGCCTGCCAATGCAAAGAGGGCTGAGCTGAGAGGTCTGCAATCAGGACAGAGAGACTTTCTAAACACGCACCTTTGCAGGATGCTGCAAAATAGCAGAGTGCAGCTTCATCCTCCTCCAGACTGCAGTGCATACACATATTTACAGGGCAACATAAGTGATGACCTCTCCACATAGAATCCCTGCAGTGTGTGTGTGTGTGTGTGTGTGTGTGTGTGTGTGTGTGTGTGTGTGTGTGTGTGTGTGTGTGTGTGTGTGTGTGTGTGTGTGTTTGGTGGTGGTGGTGGTGGTGGTGTGTGTGTGTGTGTGTGTGTGTGTGGGGGGGGGGGGGGGGGGGGGGGCAGAGACAATCTGACAGCCACAAGACGTGTTACAACTCTTTCGAAGAACATCACGGGACCATCGTGGAGCTTTATTGTCCGGGGATGAGGAGCCCTGCTGCGGATGCGCCGTGCGCACAAAGCCGTCCAGTGTGTTGGCTGAACGGAAACTCCTAATGAGATTAGATGGTGTATGCAGACATTACTTAGCCATGACTAAATCTGCTCTCTTCCTGTTCGCAGGCGGTGATGGGGGGAAAAAAAAATCAACGGGGACGAGAAAAAGCATCTCTAAACACACAAGCACACCGTCCGTGGTCGATCCACTTCTTTAGTAGAGTTGTTATAACTCTTTACGCATGGACGTTTGGACCTCTGACTCATTTTCAAGATGTTGCCGAGACCGGAAGATGGCACAGACGTGTCCCAATAGAAATCGGAACTACTCCTGTTTAAAACTTGAAAATACACCCGATGCGGAGAGTTTAACGTGTCACAAACACTCAGAAACCAAATACATGCCAGTAAAACACCTAAATGTACATGTTGTCGCTAGAGTCTGTGCGCTATCTCACTCCGAACATGTCACCTCTTAAAAAAAAACAACAACTAAATAAAGATGTGCGTAAAGTTTACCTGCGGGCTCGAACTCGATGTTTTCCCTCCGTGGAAACTTTACGGTGCAGTCCGTGTGATTCCTTGTTTTTCCATGCTTTCTTCGGCTCGACACAGTTGTGCTGGACTGAAATAGGATCCTGGGCTTTTTCTTTTTCTGAGCAGGAAGTTGGAGCAGGCAGACACAGAGCCGGCTGACTTCCTCTCCCCGACGATTCCCCAGGCAGTTTGCCGTCTGTGTAAACACACTTTTCCTCCCTCCTCTCCTCCTCTCTGCCTGCCCGCTGACGGCCAGCAGCGGGCCTCCTCTAGCGTCCGCACACAGTGAGAAGCGGAGAGTCCGACGGTCCCTGAATCTAACACCGCCGCTCCACAGGCGACGGTGCTGCCTTCAGGTACACCTCGTAATGTTCAGCTCCATGTCTCCCCCTGTGGAGCAAAACAGAACTTCAGGTGGAGTAGCAAGAAAATGGCAGGAGTCCTTTCTCAGGATGGTTTTTCCTTAAAATCCTAAATATTTGAAATGTAATAATAATAATAATAATAATAATAATAATAATAATAATAATAATAATTAGGACAACTAGATATTTCTCCATTTCATTGCTTCTTCACCGCAATCGCTGATGATATTCAAAGGGGCTTTCTCCACAGCAGATCCTGATTTTGAACGTTTTAGACCAGTTTTTCTTCCTCGTCAGCACTGAGATTCAGTCAGTGATCTTTCAGTTACAACCTCACTCACATATGGGCAAAGAAAATAAAGTGTAAATGTCCACAGTGAAGTGAAAATGGGAGACTAGAGCTCATATTCTACATTTTGATTTCGTTTACGTTCACTTTTATGCGTATAAGACCAATAAAAACATATTTGTCTCAAGGCACTTTACATATTGATAACAAGTCGATTAATATATGTTCTAATCTCATGTGGGCAAGCAGATGAAAGGGTAGGAAAACCAGTTTAGCATAAACAATAACTCTCTAAGCTATTAAAGTGAGAGGACTGAATTTACAGCAAAGGTGTAAACCTACCACACAGACTGAGATCTAATAAGTCAGAACTGTGTCTGTACAATGCCCTGCTGGAATAATTTGGTGCTGTCAACTCAATGATTGACCCTCTTGGTCATTAATTTCAAGCTTTATAGCTTTACCAAGGAACATTGTATAGAAATAAATGTCCTAATGAGAAGCTATACAATATAATACAATATAAATGCAAGTGTTTTGAACTTCTGAAAAGCTTTTGTTGCCTGTAATGTTTGGCCATGACAGAAATATTTGTATTTATTGTTTTTTCTGTTTGAGACAAATCTATATTTTAATAAAACTGACTTTTTTTTTTCAGCACAGAGAAATTATTAGAGTCATGTAATGCTTGTGGTGTGTGAATGAAGCCAGGGTGAGAGAGTGGGTCTTCATGCTTAAAAAGCGGTCTTATGTTGTTGGATGGATGGTTGATTTATGCAGCCATGTTATGGGTGCATAGCAGAGGTGTGAAAACAAGCCTGAGTTAATAGGTATCATATTATATGTTCATTTTCAGAGATCTTCTCCACAGTGCCAAAAAAAGTAAAGGCTGCATCTTTGACTTAACCAGAAAAAAAAATGGAGTGTGTGTTTTACTTCAATTGTGCATTAAGGTGAAATGTTATAATGGTATAATGGATCAATGTCTTACACTATTGGCAAGTTCTTACATTATGGGCTTTATTCTTTTTGAAAAAGGCCAAAACGATAGCATTATTGGCAGATACTGTGTTATAGGTCATTATTGGTTTGTTGGTAGTAACCATTTGTGGGATGAGCGGCAGAGCTGAGTATGTTTCTAAAAAGACCATAAATGTAAATTTGGTTTTTCTGGCGACTTGTCCGTGACCATAAGTTGAATAAAGATGCGTGATATTTCAACAATCAGCTCTTACTTTTCCAATAGTATGAATTTCCTGCTATCACAGTATGTGTTGACACCAATTTTGACGCAATGGAGTCTTGACTTGGTTATTGTATTTAAATTGAAGATGGGCTGGACGGCTACCAACAAGCAAAACGATGCCAGAGGTTAAATGAGTGACTGAACTTCTTCAAACCACTCAGCATTTTCCCAAAGATCTGTGCCACGGATTTGCGGAGGTCAACGATCTCAACCCGCGAGGCGTGGCTCTCTGGCTGCGTCTGATTGGCGGCCAGCTCACATGCGGCTGAAGGTGGTACCTTGGAGAGCGGCGCGCTGCGCTCACTGCAGCTGAGTCCCGCGACACGCGCAATGCCTCGATTTACCGTACACATTCGAGATGAGTGGCTGGCAGTGCCCTGCCGGGACACCTCCAATCCTATCCGCTGGCTCGGAGAAGAGGCACTTAAACGCTACGTAAAGAACAAACCTGACAATGGCGGCATTTTGGCCGTGAAGGAGACGCGCTTTGTGGTGCGCCGGTGTCAGGGTTCGGGCTTGCTGGACGTGGATGACACCATTGAGGATGTACTAGAGGACAATGACTTCGTGGAGCTTGGTAATGACTGTTTGAAATATACAAAAAAAACCAAAAAAAACCCCGCATTTAATCACCTTTAATGAGTATGTTTTTCCCCCTGGCAGTTGAGCGTAAAGTGTGCGTAATTACGCATGTGCTATAAAAGTTGTTATTTTTATGTACCCACAGTGAGTAATCTTTTCTGTATTTTCAGCTATTGAAGGAGACACCATGTCTCCTGATTTCATCCCGTTTGAGCCTGGAGTCTCTCACCTGTATCCTTAAACATCACAGATTGGATATGGGGATGTGTATGCTGTTCTTATTAAACAGGAGTTAGTTGTTCTTTCCATTGCATTGTTTACAACTGGGTGGAAAAACGCTAACTGGTGACTTATTTAACAAGTTAATATCTCGTGACGCTTTCTATCATTTTGCTGTTGATTTACTGAACTGAACTATGTGACACAGCACAGCGGCATACAGAGAACCTGCACAAGTAAGTGAGTTTCTTGCTAAATATGAGATAACATTGTGTTGACACTGTTTGTGTAATACTCACCCCCCCTGTGCAGTTTCTTTCCATGGATGGCAACAGCTTGACTTCAGCAGATCTGGTAGACTTAGGGAAAGGACTCTACAAAATAAAGGTAATGATCAACACAATGTTCGTTGTCATGTCTGATGTTTGGTAATTGTTGACTGTTCATTGACACAATCCAACACTTTGTGAACATTCCTAGCTGACTCCGGAGGCTGAACGAAAAGTTGTGCGATCCAGAGAGCTTTTGGACACCATTGTCAAAGAAAACAAAGGTTAAAATACGCTGAAGTGTTCAATAAATACCAGAATGCATAGAAAATCAGTGACTATAAACTTTTGTTTGTCTTTCTCATCTTCCTGCAGTTGTCTATGGAATCACCACAGGCTTTGGAAAGTTTGCCCGAACGGTCATTCCTGTCAGCAAGCTTAAGTACAAAATTAATTTCATAGCCTTTTTATGATCTTTGTAAAGAAAATTATTCCTTTCTGTGCTAACCATTGGCTGTAAACACTTTTTAATTGACAGAGAGCTTCAGGAAAACTTGGTGCGCTCACACTCAGCAGGTAATCAAACCTTTTATGAGGCTTACGGCTCCATTTTAACATGTACAGGGTTCCTGCGTCTTAGGATTTGTGATCAGAATTGTGTTGTGCTGTGTAGGTGTGGGAAACCCGCTTAGCCCTGAGAGGACTCGCATGCTGCTCGCTCTGAGGATCAATGTTCTGGCCAAAGGGCACAGCGGTATTTCTTTGGAAACTCTCCATGCAATGATCCAGGCTTTCAACGGTGAGTTTCAGATAGTCCCATCAGCATCAGTTTACTTTTGCTGATGAGGGATATCAGCTTTCATCAAACTGATAACTTTCTTTACCAATCAATACTGGAGTCTCGGTCCCTTGACTAATCCTGGTCATTTCTGTGATATTTTGTCCCTGGAAGCTTCCTGTCTCTCATTCGTCCCTGAGAAGGGAACAGTGGGTGCTAGCGGAGACCTGGCACCTCTCTCTCATTTGGCCCTCGGACTGATGGGGGAGGGAAAGATGTGGTCTCCTAAGAGTGGCTGGGCAGATGCCAAATATGTAAGCCTGAGTGTAACCTTTTACTCTCAGCATCAAAGGCGCATTTCCTATACTATCAAGCAAGCTTTTTGTGTTGCAACTAGAAGAGCCAGAGTGAAAAAGGAAAGCATGTTTGCTTTTGGATGACCCCTGGCTTTTGACTTTTCCTCTTGTTTTATCCCTGCTCAGGTCCTGGAGGCCCACGGACTGAAGCCAATAGTTCTAAAGCCTAAAGAGGTAAAACGAAACACATTGTCCCCAGAGTCCACGTCATCCTGTCAGCTTCAAACACACGAAAAGCATTATGATTCCAGATATAGAGTAATACTATATGTTGACAAACTTGTAGCTCTCTACATGTAATAAATTAACTACTTTATCAGAGGAGATTTTTTGAAAGTAACTGCACCAAATTAGGTTTAAAATAATGAGAAAAAAAAAATAGTGAGGTAAATTTTTAAATCATTTCTGAAATTACCAAATAGTCAGTGATCGGTGTTCTCTATGAGTCAAAGTGATTTATTGCCATTTTCATGCAATGACCAAAAAAACCCTCTTGGTTTTACATGTCATTTGTGAAAGATGTGCTTGGGCTTCACAGTGCTGGACAAATATATACGTTTATTAAATGTTGGCATTTGTCACAGAGCACATCTTTAAATAACATGACAGCAAATAAAAGGAACATTTCAATTGAATCCAAGTAATTACTTTCAGTCCATATTATCTATAAGGTAGTATCCATTGATCTGATAAGAGGCTCTGTTGTGCTGTTTCATTCACTTCCATGTCAGGTTTATGTCGGTTAGATAAAATGGAAAAAAAAGTAGTCCTTCAGTGCATCACTTGACTGAAGTGATTTTATTCAAGTCCCTCCCTCTCCCTCTGCGGTGTTCCCTCTCAGGGTCTTGCTCTGATCAATGGGACTCAGATGATCACCTCTCTGGGGGCAGAGGCTGTGGAGCGAGCCCTGGCCATTGCTTGGCAGGCAGACATTGTCGCTGCTCTCACCCTGGACCTATTGAAGGGAACCACCAAGGCCTTTGACAGTGGTAAGCAGCAGCAATGAAAGCACGCAACACCAAGGAAATAACAAAAAAATTCTTGCATATATTTTAAAGACTGTCGTTCATCCTTTCTGGTTTTCTGGCGCTCCCCGTAGACATCCATGCGCTGCGACCTCATGCAGGACAGGTTGAAGTGGCCCTTCGTTTCCGGTCTCTGCTGGACTCTGACCACCACCCATCCCAGATTGCAGGTTGGAAGCCTCATCCAGATTCTGGCAGGCACACTGCACTGATGTTTCAGTTTATCTCTCTGCTTGACAAGGTTTCCAGATTCTCACATTATAAATACTTCCAGCGTTGCCCTTGATCAAGGAACTCCCGTGTGGTTGCCCACACTACATAAGTATTTAGGATGGATCACAGAGATTATTAAAGTATAGCTTGCAGGGATATCGTGCCTGCGCAGCACCTTCTGACATGTGGTATTTAACGTGTGTCATGTGGCGTTGGCGTGTTTCTCCAGAGAGCCACCGGTTCTGTGACAGGGTCCAGGATGCCTACACTCTGCGGTGCTGTCCTCAGGTAACCTCAAATCAAGTCAAGTTTATTTATGTCCAAAAATCACGAGTTCCTCCCACATCACGTCTCCATCGTTCCAACGCTGTGTCGGAAAAGAGAAAACTCTGGCGGACCCTCATGTGATCGCGTCGCACTGGAGTTGGAGTCTCTTGTGAACGTTATAATTTCTGTCTGTACGCAGGTTCACGGGATTGCCAATGACACGATCCAATTTGTGCAGAACATCATCAATACGGAAATCAACAGTGCCACTGACAACCCTGTATCCTTCTCCGGCCTGTTTGGATATATCTGATGAGAGGAGGTTTCTCTTTAACATCAGGATTTCTGGTTAAAATGGACTCTGCCGTTGGTCTTATCATACAGTATATCACTGTCGGATTATTTCTTTAATGGCCACTTTAGATGGTTTTTGCAGACAGAGGTGAGACGATTTCCGGCGGGAACTTTCATGGCGAGTACCCAGCGAAGGTTCGTGACTGATTAAACATGGTCATGTTTGCTGTATACAGGATTTTATTCGTCCCTCATTCGCCATCCTGTCTCTTCTCGCAGGCTCTGGACTTTTTAGCCATCGCCGTCCACGAGCTGGCTTCGATCAGTGAGAGGAGAATTGAGAGGCTGTGTAACCCCTCGCTGAGCGAGCTGCCTGCCTTCCTCGTCAATGAGGGGGGACTCAACTCAGGATTCATGATTGCTCACTGCACTGCTGCGTCTTTAGGTTGGTGTTTCAGGTCACCCATCCAGGCTGGGTACCATCAACGTAACAAATGGGTGTTTTAGTACGATATTGAAGCAGCTGAACAAGAAGGTACATCTGTGACCTCCCGCTGTGTTCAGTTTCAGAAAATAAAGTTTTGTGTCACCCGTCATCTGTGGACTCCTTGTCCACCAGCGCCGCCACAGAGGACCACGTGTCCATGGGGGGCTGGGCTGCGAGGAAAGCCTTGAGGGTCATAGAGCATGTGGAGCAAGGTAAGTTTCCTTTCAAACGCGTTGCATGATTACATCATGACAAGGGTTTGTTTTCGCTGTGATTTTGAGGAAATGTAAACGCAAAACTCAGCAAGGTAAAGTTTAGTGATTGTAGTTGCACTAAAAGTCCCTCCCAACAAATGAGATAACATGGGCGGCTTTGAGAAGGGAATTAAATCCAGAGTACACAATCTACTACAGATTGCGGTTCAGTCCACATCTGCGCTAGTGTCTCACAGTAATGTCATTGACAGTAGATCTAGAAACAATTTCCACAGTTTAGAATGGCTAACTTGTTAGTTTCAGGTGAAGAGCGACAGCAGCTGTGGTCACATGGTCCCTGTTTGTCACCCTCAATCATTAAATGGGGACGTGATTGTCCCACTCTGGATGTTTGTGACATGCATACATGATCCCACATCCAGTTTTACCCAAAGAAGAATAAAAGTGTTGAAAATGGATTCGCCTGTGTTTGAAACTGAAACACCGAAGAAAGAAACATCTTCCCTCTTCTTCATCAGGAAGATGTGATGTAGCAGCATTGATCCTATGTGATTTTCCACCATTGTTCAAAAATTTAAACAATAAAAAAGTAAATACAAATTGAACTGTATGTGAAAGGTGAAGTGCTGATGTGAGATACCAGGTTGTGGAAGGCGATCATAAACAGTGTTACGCCACTTCCTCTGGTCTGTACGTACAGTATCTTTAATGGGATTGGGCTTATCTAATCAGATAGGAGTGTTTACATGACACACTTTGTATTAGATCAGCATCATGGAACATGTAACTGCACTCACCATCAACTCTAGAGAAAACTTCATGTATATTATAAGATTATAAGAAACCTTATAAAAAAATTTAAACCAATGTTCACAAGAAAACATCAAATTGATGGATCAAAGAGAGCAGATTGAGGGTTGTGGATGTATGAATGTATACAAAAGGAATTGATTAGTTGAGTCCAGAGCCAATCTACATTTGAGCAACTTCCTGATATTTAAAGTGAAAAATTCTGATGTGTGTCTCTATTTAAACCAAACTTTAATTGTATTGTTTATCTCTATTCATGTTTCAGTAAGTCAATGCTGTTCTCGTCCATCCTTGACTTGTTCTGGACCCTGACACTGTGTAATCCGGTCTAACCCGTCTAATTTGCTGCACAAGAGCATAAATTTGTCCTTGCAGTAAATTATTTGTTGAAGTTGTCCATCAATGGCTAAAAGGAAGCCGACCCAAACCTTGAGAACATGTGAAATGCTTATTCGCAAAGTGAAAGGATGTTTTTGTGTGTGTAGTTCTGGCCATAGAGCTGCTGGCCGCCTGTCAGGGTATCGAGTTCCTCCGCCCTCTTCGTACCACCACTCCGCTGGAGAAGGTCTATGAACTTGTGCGCAGCGTGGTCAAGTAAGTCAAACAGACGTGGCCAAGGTACACCACTCTCAGCCCGCTGAAATGATGTACCAAATAGTTAATATTTATCCACTGTTCCACTTTCTTCCAATCCTCTCCTTCTGCCGCAAACAGACCGTGGATCAAAGACAGATTCATGTCTCCGGACATCGAAGCTGTCCACCGTCTCCTACTTGACAAGAAGGCAAGTACTGCAAACTGTGGAATAAAAATGTGTTATACAAGCAGGCTTTTCTTTTTTTTTTTTTTTTTTTAAACAGCATCTTTGTATTTTTTCACTCAGGTGTGGAGCGTAGCCAAACCTTACATTGACAAGTATAAGACGGAGTACATACCCGAGTCCCGCCCCGTCTCCCCCACCGCCTTTTCCCTGGACCCCGCGGCATCGCCCAGGAAGCGCGTCCGTCACGAGTGAAAGTCAAAGTGGCCTTTTTTTTAATGTGTTCTCTTAACCAAAATTCTATTTCATTGTGTGGAAATGGGGCCTGCATTGTTGATTGAGTTGAGGATGTAATGAGCTGTGATGAGTTTAATTCTGGAAAGGAACTTAGGAACTGGCTATCTTACTGATGAAATATACATATGTATCTGTTGTGAATCAGTAGTCAACAATATGTGTGTATACTCGGCCCTGTGCGTAAGTGTTGTATTTATCCTAACACCTGCTGTCCCCTTCAGGATGTGCCTAAATTTAGTTTTTATTGCCTTTTCACTACCTCAGCCTCGCACAAATCTGTTTAATGATAGAGCACAAACACTAATGTGATTCATGTTTTGTTTATGAGTATCTAATAAAGAAAACTGAATTTTTTGATGTAAAAGACAAAGAAATAAAAATGAACACTGATAATAAAACTACAACCTTCTTCTCAAAGTTTGTATGATGGTCTCTTTTCCTGGTAAATATTCCTGTATAGTTTGTCTCTGCTTAAAGCCCATTCTTCATTGACTGATGATTGACTTTTCCTGACAATCCATTACTTTATCTAATATTAATAGTTGTAGTAGTAGTAATTGCTCATGAAAGTGTAAGTATTTGAAACACTAGCGTTGACTGAACTTCCTGATGTGAGTAAAAAAAACTCATTAAAAAAATGACCACTTCCTGTTTTGCTTCCTGTTTCCTGTGCTGCCAGTTCGTTAACAAACCTGCTCTAAACCTACAACAAGCTTTTGTTTCACATGATCCCGTTTTAATCTAACATATTTATGAGCATAAAAATATATTTGATTTACAAGCAAAACATATATGATCAACTTTTACTATGCATCAAGTAAACCATGTGGAAAACTATACAGGAGCCATTTTCTAATATCTCTAAAGCAGCAGGTTGTTATTAACCAAACATTGAAATTGAGCACCACCCAATTTTTTCTGCATGACTCTTAAAATGACACCTTGAAGCGGACACAAGGAAATTTGTTGTTTTATCCAACATTTCGCCTCTATTTACTATCAAACATTGCAGAGGAAATACGTCTATCATCACATCCGAGAGGTTGGATTTATTTCACATTCTTTCCAGGGGAATTCAGTACAGTGATGTGATTAGTAAGTGTTGAACGCCTGGGACGAACTGTGAGGAAACCAATAAATAGTTCCACTCCCTCTGAGTAATCATGGAGGATTATATTGGCAGGTTTGAGGATGTCGTCCTGTCTGTGTGTTGAGTGTTGGAATAATCCACTGAACACAAGTGTCTTTGTCCAGTTTAACAGGACCTACCTGTCCAGGCTGGAGTCACACCTGAGAGACATGAGAGTGCTGTGTCACAGGACTGTCTGAGCAGCTTTGGTCAACAAACTCAAAGGTTACACTCACAGCAGATAGCAGCACATGTGGAGTTGCACCCAGAAGAGGTCCACCACCATTATGATAAAAACTAAATCTTTAAAGTTCTCTGCTGAGAGCCGAGCGCTTTACAAATGCCTCCAGGAGAGCAAACATCCGGGATGTTATTAAACCTTGTGTTGCTTGTGCTTGCAGTCTGGGTAACCACTTCAAGAAAAACACAGTCTGCAAACTTACAAAACACAAACTCAGAGCAGCACTTATGAAGTGGAGCATAAACATTCCAGCAAAAAAACATAATTTATACTAAAGAAAATACAAACGGAAAAAAAAAAGCATATTTAATAACTAAATGGTTATGAATCAAGTAGCTTGCAAGCCTCATTGGCTCAATTGAACAATTTAAACATCTGACCAGAACTACAAATTAATAATATTACTTTCGGGACAAAGTTTTAAAGTTTATTGATGAAAAAACTTTGTAGACAAATACATGTAGACTTCAGGCTTTATTTTATTCATACTCGGGAGGAAACAAACACTGGTAAAATAATAGTTTGTTAAACTTTGACGTTTCGACAAAAAGGAAAACCTCTATAGGAACATAATAACTGAACAAGACCGCCTCGACCTATCAGAAGGGGCAAAACATGAATCTGGGCATTTGATTGGCGCAGACAAGGAAAAATGATCTGGTGGTGGTGATTGGTCTACAAAAGACTGACTTTCAAAAGAAAGGTAAGCGAACGTGAGTGGTTCTGAAAAGATTTGACTGGTTTGATCGGCCTCCTAGGACGTTTGAATAAAATATAAACCTGAAACCGACCATACCAACTAAACAATAGCGTCTTTTAGCTCGATAGTAAAAAAAACTAAAAAAAGACAGGTCTCCTTCGAGCCGGATTCGAACCAGCGACCTAAGGATTTCAGCATTTAGCCCTACAGTCCTCCGCTCTACCAACTGAGCTATCGAAGGGACGTAATCATCTGGCCTAACCAGATTGTTTATATAGGGTTATACGTTCTTTATATTATATTACAGTTTCACATATCCAACGCTACAAGGAGCATCAACAAATATATGCGTGTACTAAGATTAAGCACAGCTTAATTAGTATTAGTTATTAGTAACGTGCATATTTTTGCACGTTATGAATGAAGAGAATAAAGAGAACCTACTTGTTGATAATATAATATACACATAGGCCTCACTGCAGAATTTGCCCGACCACAAATTGTCCTGAAAAATAAATAGAAACTTCCCACTGGGACTCACGACTTCCGAACAAGTTAAACTGGCTTGGTGAGGAGTTAACTGTAGGACAATGAGTGACACCTTGTGTCTTAGTATTTAACTTCAACCCCTTTTCACCAAACTATATATTCCACTATAATAGTCAGTCTTCACCTTTGCGCACACACAAACACTAAACGACTAAACAGAGGTATTCAGGTGCGCTCCAGATCACAAACTATAGACATCTACATTGTATCAAGAGTCCCTGGTCCCCTACAGCAGGTCACACAAGATAGAATAGAAAATAATGTTTTCATTGTCATTTTACAAGTACAAGGAAATTAAGTTTACAAGTGCCTGAGCCTGACATGATTATATAAGTACAAGCACAACAATAGCTGTAATCAAACAGTTCAGGATTGGGATAGGCAGAGATCACATTAAAAAACCTTGAGCTGTAGTTAAGACTATATTTTGCATTTAGGCCTAGTACAATAGTTCCAGATGTGGGGAGTGTACATTTTTTTTTTATAGAATACTAAGGACTTTGATCTCACCTAAGTAAAAGTAAAAATTTTATATCCACCTTTGAAATTCGTATGTTTATTGTAATATTGTTTATTTGATGAATAGATAGTCACAGGATAGTTCTTACTGAGCATTTCACACAGGAACATATCAGCAAGAGTCAGTGAAGAGACTGGATGCCATGAGCTCACGCTTCATGTCAGCTGATCCGATTCTAACCACTAGGTGGTAATGTTCCCTTTCTGAAGAAATAAATCCTATCGTCCCATTGGATTTACTCACCTGCTGTGGTTTAGTGAAGTTTTTTTTGTTGTTGTTGCATTGTTGGACTTTATATCATGCACACATGGGGGTGAAAAGGGTTTTTTATCAGCTGACTCCATGCAATGAGGATATTTCAGAGTTGCATTAGACTCTTCCCATGATTTGGTCACATTTACAGATTAGACCCCTCTGCTTTCAGGTAATGTGATCGCTAATGTGATTCTTTCATTCTGTGTCATATGTGCCAGCACCCAAACACTTGAATGCCCTTAGCCCACAGCAAGTCTCACGATACCTATTGTGGATATGTAAGCGAGGGTTATTACAATCTCAGAAGATGATACTAGGAACAGAAACCTACTGGAGGACACCAGGACCCCACAGCAACACTGAACTCATAGTTACATTTCTACTTGTGTCAGTGAGAAATACTTTTTTAAAACCTTCTCTACACCTTTTAAATAGTTCATGCAAATATTTTCTGATAATTGCAATTTTCTACATTTAACTCTGCAAAATTCATCCTGATAAGATACATTTATTAATCACATGGGAAAGTCACCAAGATAGAAAACACTAAGAATATACGGCAGAAACGTAACGCCAATAACTAGCTTCAGTGAGCTTTATTAAATCTTGTTATGATGAACAGGATTTGCTGTCAAGCTACTCTCTGGTGCATGCGTCTTGTCCTGACGTGTCTGACAGCAGGTTACATGTGTAGTTACGCTCCTGCATACTGTAGATCCCAACAGCATGAGGACAACAGTGGAGCCTGCAGCAGGGTCACGGCGGTGAGGCGTCAGACATTCCTCTCATAACACAGGCCACAATCCCCAAATCTTCTCCATCCTTTACCCAGATTATCATTCTGTCTAAAACTGGGCGGCCACAGGGAGGACCTGAACCCCTGCCCCCACCTCCTCCCCTTCACCTCCTCCAATGACGGTAAAAGGTTTGAAGAAGAGAAGTTCCCATCAATCACATGCAGGTACATCAATCAGGCACTTCGGCGCACAAATATTATGGTCGTTCCCATTCCAGCTCCACCCTTCCACAAGTTTTACAACCTTTCTTTCCTCAGTTTTCATCTAATGAGGAGTTAGTCTGTCCTTTATGGACCTTGCATGAGCAATACAGATAACATTATTCATTTCAAACCATGACAATGTAGTCACATCTCATTCTCTTTTCCATTATACAGTAAATATTTCTCTGGAAATTATTACACAAGAAGCCATTGTGAAGAGATGCAAGGTTAAATAACAAGTATGTAACCTTGGTGACCTTTGATCTTTAAACTGGTGACATGTTGACGGTACACACTGCACTTCACTCAATGCTAGCTGGAACAAGCTTTAGACCCCATAACCCAAACCTGGACGAAGGCAGTATAGAAGATTGATGGACGGATGTCTATCATTGTGTCACGTAAAAAAACACAACGCAGGTTTTTGTGCTTGAAGCGGCATGAAAGTTAGAAAAACTATATTAGACCCAACATTTTATTGATCCCCTGAGGGAAATTACTTTTCTGCATGTAACCAATCCTATTCATAGTTAACCTCAACGACACATACAGGGAGCCTGTGCCCTGAAGCAGCGCCAGTGGACGGGCGTTGAGGGGTCACATGGAGTCCCACAGGGGCAACTTGTTGGCAGCGGGATTCAAACTTCCAATCCCCGGTCTGATTCTTTAATTTCTCAGCCTCCATTGCCTGTAAGGCTTGTTGATGTATTGAATGGTACATTTAAGTTAGAATGATTGTGACTTTTATATTGTAATAGTGTTTGTACAGAGGTTAGCCCTCATACTTTAACACAGGAATGTTGGTCTGTTTGTATGGGGACGGGGTGTCAAACATAAGGCCTGTGGGCTAAAACGGGTCCACAAGAGGCTCCAGTCCGGCCCACGAGCCCGCCAAGCAAATTGTAAAGAACTGCAATAAAAACATTGTATTTTAAACACAGCTTTCTTAAGAGTAGTGGACACAACACAAAACTAAGGGCCAAGCTGAGGCGTCTGTGATGTTGCCATGAAAACGAGCATTAACCTCAAAGCCATGCTGTCAGGGTGAGTTTGTCAAAACTTGCATGCAAAAGGCTGCAAAATGCAACCGTTTTGTTGTATTTTACATCATTAAGATTTGCTTTGAGTTGAGTTATTGCTACTAATTGTTTGGATTTGAAGAAAATACAGACTTTTTAGAAACCTATAGACTGTGCCACAACAAAGAAAAAAAAAAAGTTTAAATGTAAAGGTTATGATAGCACTTGATCCCCAGTCCGAGCCACTCAAGATGAAATTGGGCTGCATATTGGTCTCTGAACTAAAATGAGTTTGACATCCCTGCTGTAGACTGTATCTGCTTGTATACATCGGAACATAGCATGATGAGAAATCACCCTGGGATCCGTTTCAATTCCACAAGATAAAGATTAATACGTAAAATCACAGAATACAGAAGGCGATAGTGCATAGAACAAAAGAGGATAACAAATTTCATACTTCATTTAATGAAGAAATATTGTAATTCTTGGTAATATTTTGAAAATCATGAACAATAACAAGTTCAGCATTGAGTTTTTCTTTATTGCTAAATGTAAAGCATTGATATTAAAAATCAATTTTAAATGACATAAAGTTTTCTATCAGTTTTCTGATACCGATCAGAACAGAAGAAGCACACTGGTGTCGTGGTTTGTGCTCCCGCCTTACACTGATTAAAATCCCTGGTTTGACTTCAGGCCTCTGTACGTGACTGGGCTTTCTCCAGCGCTCTTTCTCCAGATCAAAAATATATTCGTCTGAGGTTATTGGTGACTCTGAATTACCGCTAGATTTTGGATGTGAATTTGTGATTGTCTCTCTGTGATGGACTGGCTGTCCAAGTTATATCTTCACTTCAAAACTGCAGTTTTCTGTGTAAGGAGCTAAATCTAGTGAAACACTGCATTTGGTACAGCCTTGATACAAGCTCTTTAATTTTCAATGAGTATCTGAGGTATATGTCTTTAGCACATACCCATTCCTCCATAACATCCTTCATTACCCACATATAATCCTGTTTTCTGTGATATTAGTCATTGGTGCCTCAAAGGGTACTGGTTTGCTATTTCAACTATCATTTATCAGAGCGACAGGATGTCGCACCTGTGATTTGAATGGCTCCAGCTTCCTGCGTGTCTCCACGTGCAACACTGTCCAGTTTCTCCCTTTGTTTAATTCAAAGCAGAACAGATGCAGAAACAAGGAACCTGCAAGAGTTTCACCTTCATCGGAGCCTGCGAGGCATTTCTGTCCCATTTCTATTTTCTAACATTTGAGAGAGAGTAACAGAATTCCCATTGATCCTTGAAGTGTGCTTATGTCATGTCATCTTTGACGTAGGTTCACTTTAGCGCCCCATGGGATTGTCAACCCCACAACATTTAAGAATTAAAAAAAAAAAAAAAGGGACACATCCGCCTGCCTGAGTTACATGAATGTCAAACTCCCACTGGTTTGCTGTTTCCGTGTCCGCCCTGGCTTTGATGTGAAATCAGTCTTGTGCTCGGTCATCTGTTAATTCTTTCCTGTGCAATGAGCGGACATGTCAAAAGGTGGTGTAAAATACAGAGCACAAACTTCCAGAAGCGTTTGAGTGAGAGGGCCGGTAAAGAGAGCATGTGATGGGGTCCCACTCTCGTTGTTTCATATAAATATCCAACAGCATTCATGCCAAATGAGTTAGATCACGGCAGGAGTTTCATTTTAAACTAATGTTTACATAACACCGACCTGGTTTCAGTTTTTTTGTCACTGCAGATTAAACCAGCTGCTGAAACGTGGGTGGGGGCAATGTTATGGCTAGGGCCAGGCAGACAGATAGCACTGATAAACGTCATAAAAATGGAAGAGCAAGAAAACTGGTGACGGAGGGTGTTTAGAGTTCTCTGTTTAATGCTTCCCCTGTGGGCAAGGCACCTTCCCTCCTCGCCTGGAGCATGTCTGGCTTTTTGTCTGGCTTTTACAGGAGAGTAGACAGATTACTTGCTGAGGTTGTGACGGTTCACTGAGCTGAAGGTACTAGGTGACAAGGCGGCGGGGGTGGGTGGTGGTGGTGGTGGTGGGTGGGGGGGGGGGGGGGGGGTCGGGGGGGCGGACCATATCCTTTTACAGTCTGGAAATAAAGCTGTCCTGCAGGCCTGTCATCTCATTGGACCATTAGATCATGATCATGGAGGACCACTGACTGTGCAGGTCCGGCATCACACTGTAGCAGGCAGGGAGGTGATTCAACACAAGAAGCAGCATTTCATGTGTTATTGAACTAAACACAAGAACTGTGGTGCACTTCATGGCTATATATTTATAACTACATCAAGATAACTCATAAGATTGCTGGTTAGAAAGGTTTGAGACGGCCTTTTTATGGAGAGTAGCACTTTCTTTGAGAGGAATGGTTTATCATTTGGGGGAATCCTATATAATTTGCTCTCTTGCTGGAAGATAGTTAAGATGATTAATGGCACTCTTGTGTGTGTAAGGTCAATACAAAGCTAGAGCCGGCAAGCATAACACTGCTGTTATGTTCATCTGAAAGGAACGGACAACATTTTAAAACACCATATATCCTTTTTCTTAACATTTCTAACCGATTGTGGTTTACTATTGATATCTCAGATTAGAATTAACCCCACATTTTGGGATAAACAAGCAAATAGATTAATATATTGTCAGTAGTGATTTCAATGAAGTAGTTCTCACCCGTTTGTGATTGAGTCATACAGAAGAAGTTATATTCTCTCGTGTCTAATACGTTTTTGACCCGAGTTTTTGAATTTCGATAAATCAATTTGAACCACATCATACCAGAAGGGTTAACTATCTTAGCTTGCCACAAGCAATGGAGGTGGTGAGCCTAACCTCCTCTGAAAGCAAAAACAAATATATGCCCTGAAGAAAAACATTTACAAAAATGAAGGGTGAAAATTATGAATTTTTGTCAGAATGTTTCTTTCAAAAAGGAAAATGGTAAAGGTTCCCTTGATGACCTCACAGTAATAAACCTTCCCATTGTCACACATCGTGCTTCCCAACCTGTTTAATTGTGGTATAATCCCTGTGGCACAAATAAGCAAACAATTTTCTTCATCTCAGTTTTTATTAAGTTTGATCCAAATATTAAAGGGGCAATATGCGAAATTTAGAGTGATATCTTTGTGCATTAGGAGGCAGTAGTAAGTCGTGTGGCGCAGGGTTGTATGACTCTTTTGAATTTCTGTCAGTGTTTTCAGTGTTCACTAGATGCTGGATTTAAAGGAGAGCACCGAATTAGCTGGTTAACTCGCTGTCAGTGGAGTGCCAACAAACATTGTTTATTTCTTTCTGTGCCTTTCAATGCAAAACAAACCAGAACATTTCAAGGTAATTGTTTAATGACATGGCTGAGTAAAGCTTGTGTAACAAGAGAAAAA
The DNA here is from genome assembly GCF_963383615.2 of Lipophrys pholis. Classification (NCBI taxonomy): domain Eukaryota; kingdom Metazoa; phylum Chordata; class Actinopteri; order Blenniiformes; family Blenniidae; genus Lipophrys; species Lipophrys pholis. Next base: position 9,438,571 of record NC_137631.1, on the reverse strand, counting down.
AAACAACAAGCCAATACAGTTAAGAAATTTGTTTGTAAAGTCCTGTCTTTCGTCCTGCCGGGGGAATACACCACAGACTGGCCGAGATTAGACATCCTTCCTGCAGCATTTTTTCGTGGGGACTCCTGGGATTTGAAGACTGAAAAACATGCAAGTGTACAAAGAGCGCAGCTAAAGGTGCATCACCCCTTGCCCCGGTGGATCATCTGGAGACAACCAAAATAACCCATGCAAATCTAAAAACACACACACATGAACCCTGTCCGTCTCAAACAGGGAGGCCGTCACTGTGACGAGAGCCGCGGCATTCCAGAAATGTCCTGATCCTTCAGGGACGGGATGCCTTGAGGGAAGAGACTGAGAATGCCCACCACCCCCTCCTCCCCTCCTACAACATGAACATGCAAACATATGAGAGGATGATTCATGTGACAGGCCACTGTCGCTGCGAGAACAGGTTACTCATGACCTCATGTTATTCACAGGGATGATGGACCGCCGAGTTTCGATTCCCTTTTCATCTCCACTCATCAGCCTGTCATGTTTTTGGCTACTTTCTTTTTTCAAAAACCCTTTTTCAGTCCATGCTTTTAAACTTTCACACGGTATCAGATGAGTATATGAAGTCTGCCCGCCTCCGGTGTCATAGAGAGATTTTTTTCTTTTTCTTGAGCTGTCTCTTCTGGCTCAGAGAGGTGATGTCACTTTTGGATGATTATTTGGGTCAAGGGTTGAGCAACCTCTTGGGTTCAAGGCTGTTGTCTTGTCTGCAGAGGCAGCTAAAGCAGCACAGTGAGTGGCAGTTTGAAAGAAGTTGCGATATGCGTTAGGAATGTAACACCCGGGTGGTTTGTGGACGAAATATCACTGTCTCAGGAATTGTTTCGTATCATCAGAGCTACTTTTGGAAATAGTTAATTGAGGAGATGAATCCTGCTGAGGAGCACGATATGCAGGGGGGTCATTTGAAGCTGCAAAATGTTCCTTATTATAGGCAAACTATACATAGGTATGATGATACAAGTATCTTTTTTGACACTTTTATAACAATAATCTTTAAATCCATATGTTTCAAAAAGCCTTTCACTGCTGGTTTTGTTGTTGTTGCTCTTTTTGAAGTGTGATTTCTGGAGTGAGTGGGAGTGGCCATGTGAACAGAGGAGGGCGGTGCTCATCTCCTCATATTCCCAAATGTCAATGAAACTGCACAGTGGAGCTGAATCTTGAGGTGCATGGGATGGAGTAGTTTAGGGATGATATCTGTAGGGATTCCAGAGAATTGAGACTTATTTAGACCAGCATGAGAAGATAAAAAAAAAAAAGAAATCTACTTTTCCAAAATTGTGCGCCGTGATCCACTTCATTTTTTTTTTGTGTTTTTTAACTTTTGCTTTCAGTTGGAATGTGCGCGATGTTTACAATCAGGTTGTCTAAGAACAATTTGTTGTCTTCTCGCTTTAGTCAATCACAGGACGACTGACCTAATGTGAAGTTAGTGCAGCTTCAGGATGGGGCTGTGGATTTTATTCCTCATTTTCCCACTGTGCGCATCCTCTCGTCTTCCAGCCGGTGAGTTTGGATCAGCGTGAAACTGGCCCTTTTTTAACTTTACTTTCACTCTTATTAAAGGCTTGCATCTTTAAAGCAGAAAGTGCGTGTTAGTTTGGAAGGCGCAAACGAGGGTATACAAGTGTTCACCACTCCGCATCTTAAGTGCGCCAAAATATTACTTGCAGCAGCACTCACAGTATAGTGGGGTTTTGAGTCAATACCCTGTTGTATTGTCAATGGAGAATAACTTTCATATGATGTTTCCGTTTACTCAGATTACACTGAATTGGGCTCATCTTTTCCAGAAACGCTCAAAGTGAAAGATCCAGCTGTGGAGCGCCGCTGCTCAGGCAGAGCCTGCAACCCCCGCATGGGCAACTTAGCCCAGGGCAGAGTGCTCCGCACCGGGTCGGTGTGCGGCTCCAACTCATCGGAGCCTTATTGCTTCTACAAACAGAGCTCTGCGCCCCGCGGCAGGGAGTCCTGCTCCCCAGCGAAGTGCAGCCGGTGCGCCTCCGCCACCCCGGGCCAGGCGCACCCTCCCTCCGCCATGAGCGACTCTTCCTTCCGCTACCCGGACACCTGGTGGCAGTCCGCGGGGGGGCAGAGCGAGGAGACGCTCCAGCTGGACCTGGAGACTGAGTTCCTCTTCACCCACCTGATCCTGGTCTTCCGCTCCCCCCGGCCCGCCGCCATGGTGCTGGAGCGCTCCCAGGACCGCGGGCGCACATGGAAGACCCTCAGGTATTTCTCCAGGGACTGTAAGGTGGAGTTCGGAGTGGCAGAAGGCTCTGCAGGGGGGGCAAGTGGACCCACATGCACCTCCAAGTATTCTGCAGCTTTTCCTTGCACAAGAGGAGAGGTGAGTCTGGGTGCGCATCTTAGAAACTCTGCTCTTTGTACATGGAATCAAGGTTAGATTTTTAAGTCTAAATCAAGGATAAAACAGCAACACAGATGCTACACATGTCATTTATACAATAAAACTCTACAATTTCATTAATTGTTCCAATGAAAAACAATAGTGATGTAACAAGACCATGATTAATGGCAACACCCCAGGTCACAGAGAAAGATGAATGCATCAAAATGAAAAAAAAAAAAGAGTGATTCAAGATATAGAATGGGAGCAATGGACAAAATGACCGTTGAATGCATTTTTTTGCGGTGAATAAGTGACGAATGCAAGTTTGAAACTTCGAGCTTTAAGGGGCACCAATCCACCAAACACCCTGAGACTGTGTGTAAACCCAGAGAGTTTATCCTTAGACAAAAGCAAGTCAATTGCTCCAGAATATAACAAAGACACTGTTCTTTACACATAGTGTGTTATCTTAACTTTCTAGGGTATGGTGGAGGTGGTTGCCTACGTTTAAAATGGTCAAAATGTGGTACCTCAAGAAAAAAACAAGTCAATCACTGGCCGAGAGGGAGTTCACAGGTTTGACTCCACTATGGCTCCTTAAGCAAGACCCTTGACCCCCATCAACCAAAAGGACTGCTGAGTTTGCTTTGAAATACATTTATGTGATCAGTCTGGTGAATCAGCTTTAATCACGATCAGGAGAAGTAAATTCTATCCATGCCTAGTGGAATAAATAAAGCAGAAAAACAGATTTTTTTTTACCCTAGAAAATTGCGCTCTGCATTAAATTTGAATGATATGAATCGTACTGACTGATGAATTGTGAAAAAAAAAAAATTCTTGAACACAGTTTGACATTTGGGAGAACAACTCCCAAAAATAAAAGTTGAATCCATCTCAGTTCACACAGAACAGAATGACCTGTAATCACTTTCAAAACATTGACGTGTGTGTGACGTAGCCGAGAGAAAGATTGGAAAGACAAGGGCAGTGATTTTAATTCAGAGATCTGGGAGTGACCACATCAAAACATACTGCCAGACACTCTCCCGTCCCTTTACAGCAGTAATGCTCTCCATCTGCTTCAGCCTTGTTGTCCGTTTTATTGGCACTGGGACGCTTTATAAGCCGATATCACACAAACCGCAGAGCAAACAGTTGACTGAGCTTTGTAAACGAACCCCTCCTCTGATAAAATGAAAGACTTCTGAGCCTCAAACTGATCTGGCATTGACAACTCCAACATCAGTGTTCACTTTTCCCCTTTGATGCTCTCTCAAAGCCTTTTTCTGGACACTCTGTATCATCACAAGGAGATCTGAGCTCACATCACCAGACATGTTTAAATCATGAGCAGGCTCATTCATGTACAGAGAGGACCACAGACGGCCTCTTCGTAGCGAGTGAAGATCACTTTCTGCTGTAAAAGACCCCAGGCCATTGGGCAGGTTTGGCTTGAATATATGGGGGATCTCTAAATTGCAGTGAGATTGGAACAAGTTTGTGTCTTACCAGTACATCACCTTGTGTCTCTGTTGGTGAACGCCTAAATATTACAATGTAGAAAATATTTCTTTTCTTTTCATCCTATGAAGAAATTAGATGAAAATGTGGCTATCAAAACTGTCTTTGCAGATTATAGACCTGCATGTGATATCCGGTTGAAGTAATATTCAATAACAGACTATTGTTAACTAGCTGATTCAATTCATAAGCTTGCAACATTAAAATGGGAATTTATGAAAAAAAAAAACTAAAAGGAAAAAAAAGAATTTGATGAAGATAAATAAGTTGGGCAGGTTCATTTGGGAACTATGTTGAAGTTTACGTCTATAAATCAAGTTTAGGTTTTGATATCAACACATTTGTGGTCGTGTACATATACTTCCTAGTTACTACAACATGAAACAATAAATCCACTGATATCTTGTTTGAATTAATGTCATTGAATCATGTGGAGTTAAAATAAATTTATCGTGCAAATGATTTATTCTTTCAGGGCTTGTATCTCTTATTAGTTTGGGAATAATATGCCTCTTACAAAATCTTAACTGAATTGACAAATAAAAAAAAAGAGTTGAGAGAACCTAAAGTTCTTGTGTCCTGTCTATAAGTAATAACTTTTGGGTATTTTGAAGACGACTTTAATACCATTAACGCTGAACGATTATTAATACACATTTCATATTTTTTCTCTCTTCTTCTAGTTCCTGGTACACACTACATTCTGTCTCAGAAACAAGAGGCAAACTGATGGCAGCATATGTCTGTGAGATCAACTTTTAGCAAAGTGTAAAGCGAATAGAAGAAGCATGAATCCATATTTACACTTCAGTGTCAGACTCTCTGAGAACAACAGCTCAATAATAGCAGAGCATGAAAGTCAAACCAGACTGATGCCCCGTGGTTTTTTTTGGGCTTTCTAGGAAACGAGAGACATGATTTGCAGCTCCTGCATGGTCTATCAGTGTCTGTAAGATCCATTGGTACACTTCTTCAGGAGGCTTTTATGAGGGAAATGTCACAGTTGTTTCTTTTTAACCTGCAGGTGATCTATCGAGCCTTGTCGCCCTGGCACTCAGTGGATCCGTACGGTGCGGCTGCTCAGGATCAGCTCATGATCACCAACCTGAGGGTGCGTCTGTTGCGGAGTCAGCCGTGTCCGTGCCAGGCCAAACATCCCGATGCCGCTGAACTCCCAACAGACTATTACGCAGTCTACGATTTCATCGTGAAAGGCAGCTGCCTCTGCAACGGGCATGCTGACCACTGTGTGCCGGCCGGGGGCTCCCAGCCCAGCCAGCAGAAGGCCAGTAACATGGTGAGACACTGTGAGCTGCTTGCAGGTGCACCGCACGGCGTCAGTGGAAGCCCTGTTACAGTTTGCTCTGTTGTGAAAACTCGCTGAAATCCTTTGTTTGCAAAAACGTTCCAGTTTTGTCAATGTGGTGAGACTCGGTTGAAGGTTTTGGAGGAGGGGGTTTGTTCCCAGCGCTCCCTTTGTTACTCAGCTGGTGTGCTGGTATGTGCTACTGAAGCCGAGGGCTGCAGTGAAGACTGGATATTAAGCCACAGCTTTACCTACCATTACAGGGATTTAAGGATGTGGAAACTTTAATTATGGTATTCAGCCTAATACTTTAACAACCCATAGTCTCGGTCATGTTATTTATTTTACTGCAAGCAGGGAAGAGAAGCACTAGTTCATTTCCAACATAGCAATGGGGAACGTAGACATGTTGCACAGTGTGTAAACACTAATCAGTGTATATGTAAATGTTAGTATGTTGCAATATTTAAGAAGAACGGTTGTAATACTCACATTGCATGTTGGTGTGAAGTTATGTGAAATCAGTAAAAATAATCTTGCTGCCTTTTGACCAGCTCTGAACCAACCCACTATTTGAATAGAAAATATTTTTGATTGACAATAAACAAATTGATCAGCTATTTAAATCGGTCAAGAAGTAGAGCACGAAGTCATTAATTCAAAAATAGATAAAAGCTTGATATGAGTGATAATGATCCTTTTCTTGTTTGTTGTGTTTGTCTTGCAGGTCCATGGCAAGTGTGTTTGCAGACATAACACAGCCGGCGACCACTGTGAGCGCTGTGCACCTCTTCACAATGACCAACCCTGGCAGGCTGCCAACGGCATCACAGGGACGCCGCATGAATGCCAGAGTGAGTGATAGCGAGAAAAAGAGTCAAATGCAGAGGAGGACACACACACAGCATGTGGACTTATTCTGAAAATGAATTTAGTGTCATAAATCAACCGCATGGTGGATAACAGAGCTGTAATGTCATCCAAGTGCTGTCACTACAATCACCGAGGTTCACAGTTCAAAGATGAGCTGACCAAAATGTAATGTCTCATTCTATTCTTTCACTGTGCGTCCGCCTTTAACCAAGGGTGCAAATGTAACGGTCACGCCAAGAGCTGTCACTTCAGTCGAGGGTTGTGGCTCGCATCAAGACGGCGGAGCGGCGGCGTGTGCGACGGCTGCCGCCACAACACAGAAGGCCGTCACTGCCAGAACTGTAAGAGGGGCTTCTACAGAGACCCGGGCCGAACAAAAACTGCACCGGATTCCTGCAAACGTGAGACTTCTTTGTGCTGCCTGCATTCAGTGTGCCTTCTTTTTTTGTTGGTGTTGCTTGAGACCATAACGCTGTTTGGATGAATGCCAGCGGAGAATTCCAATTAAGAGGTACAGCCTTTGATATTTGGAGGGCAGTAATGGAGATTTGATTTTTCTTCTTAGCCGCCAGATTAGAGCGCATTGATCACTTTGATAAGGGTGTTCGCCTCAGCCTCTTTCTAAGTCACTGCCTTGCCAGTGATGACACAGTAAGATTACTGCAGCCTGCTTCTTAGCGAGGATCTCTGTCACTCCAGCTTTATTTAACAGTGTTGCTGTTTTGGAATGTGACTATAATCGCAAACAATGGAGGAATTTCTCATGGTCCGCCTGAGCACATTTTTCCCATTCTTGCCCTTTTCCCTCCTCTTCTCATACCATTTTCCGGAAGACGTTTGGGAATCATTACAAGGCTTCCTCAGGCGATTTGAGCCAGGAAGCCCATGGGACTAACTTACTGTTTGTTTGTGCTCCAGCTGCTCAAAGCATATTGAGTGCATACTTGAAGCTTGTCGCTTGTTACAAGTGGATGATAAAATGCATTTAACTGCCATGCTGTCATGGGAGCTTGCTATATATACTCTGTTTGTTGGTGCCTCTAAAAGTAAAGTGTGAGCATGCTCATGATGTGTGCTGGGTGCTTGTAGGTCTCCGCCGGAGAAGTTAACACACCATCCTCTTGTTCTGTCACCTCTCTCCTCTGCAGCCTGTTCCTGCCACCCTGTAGGCTCAACGCTCTCAGGTGGTGGCACTCTCTGTAACCCTAACAGCGGGGAGTGCACTTGTAAACCCGGCGCTGGGGGCCCCCGCTGTGACAGCTGCTTGCCGGGATACTGGGGGCTTCATGAATACGGCTGCCGTCCATGTGACTGCACAGGGGACTGTGACCCCTACACTGGTGACTGCATTTCTGGGTGAGAGCCAAAACTCAGCCATACGTTTTAGAGAAAATAAATGTGGCTCCAGTGATCTATGCTTTAGAGGGTAGAGTGCTCTCTGGATTGTTAACACTGACTCAGGCCCTCCCTCTGACTGATTCTACCTCTGCGGCACAGCTCGGATGTGGAGGTCTTCTATACAGCCGCCGGCCACATGGGACACAGCAGCAATCGTAGTGAGACTGCACTCTTTAGGGTAGAGGAGCTTTTCTCTGCACTGCACCACTCTGGTGAGTCACAGGTCACAACACACTCAATAAACTCAACACACCAAACAGAACTATGTTACAAAGATTAAAAAAAGTGCCACTGTTTCTGAAGTTGTACACAACCAGCAAATAATTTATTGATTCTTCCTCTCTATTTCTCCAGAGAAATGTCAATGTGAAGAAGTAACACTTACCAGCCCTAAACTGTTCTGTGCAGCAGAGTATGACTATGGTGAGTTAACTTTTTTATTTTCTTATGTACTAGGTTAAATATGACAATGATTGTTCTGTTTGAGGTCTCAAAGCCAAGATATTGAATATATTCCCTAATGTCCTATGTTGGAGCTCCATCAATTATCGTCTTTATTCTTAAATTTTCTCTGCAACTTACCTAAAAATATATATAGATCTCAATAACTCAGCATTAGTTAAGGAAAAATCCACTAAAAATAAAACTAATCACCAATGCGGTCATTCCAAAAATTGCTGCTATAGTTGTACTCAAGCCAATTCCTCAAGAATGCAAACAAAACTGTAAGGAGTGCAGCCCATCTGGGTGCATTCATTAGTGTAAATGTGCATATTGAGGAGTGCTGGGAGAGCTCACTGTGGGGTTATGCTGCAGGGTGCAGTAACAATCCAGCCCCTCATTTGAGCAACTCTCCAGTTCAAAATAATCCTCTGAATTAAGTGACCATATGTCCACTTGGCTTCTAACTTTAAGCATACCTTTGTGCTTGCCATAGTTCCGGCCATGCACGCACACACACACACACACACACACACACACACACACACACACACACACACACACACACACACACACACACACACACACACACACACACACACACACACACGGTCCCAGGTATAAACTCCACTGGGACTTGTGTTGATGTGTCTGAGAATATTGCAGTCTGATGACACACACAAGACATTCACTATGTTTGTCAACACAATAAAAACACTGCAGTTTAAGCTTGCATCAGTGTCTCAGATTAAATTTACTGGAAAATGTCTCTGCAGCTGGTGCACCCCGATGTGGTGTTCAAATGTGCTTCTTTCTGTGACATCTTTATACTGATGCTGAGGAAAAAACTCCAGCACTGAAGAGATCCACCGTGCAACTATTTTCAAGGATCTTTAAAGGCGTCTGGGATGTAAAAGATGATAAGATTTGATGTACTGAACTTTGCAGTTTTTAAAGCCAATGTCTTAATTCACTGTATGTGTTGTTTTGGCAGTGCTGATGGTGAAGGTTATGTCGGCTCATGACAAAGGCTCACATGCAGAGGTGGAAGTCAAGGTCAAAAAGGTCTTGCACCAAAAACCTCAGATGAAGATCCAGAGAGGAAGTGTCATTCTGTACCCAGAGTCCTGGACCACCCAGGGGTGCACCTGTCCTATCCTCAACCCAGGTCAGGAGCTGCCGCCACGTTCACTAAGACACGTCATTGCTCTCTGTGTGGAAGTATACCTTTTTTTTTTTTGACTCTTGAGAGGACAATCTGCCAACTTTTTGTAGAACGGAAGATGCCTGTTTCTGCTCTCAGAGGCTTTGAGTGGGTGCCAACAACTTCCATCGCTCATTTAAACTGGACATTTACAATCTGAAGATTACAGCCACTTCACCATTATGAGACTGTTTTACACCCAACACTCCCTAATAGTCATTTCTGTTAACAGTCACCAAAGCACACCAATGCAGCAAAGCATTTAATGAAATATCAAAGTTTTTTTTAAAAGATCTTTCTTCATATTTGTACATTGTAGTGACATTCTCAGTAGGCGTTCTATTCACCAATGCATATCTTTTTCTCACCTCTACTTCTCCAGGGTCTGAATATGTAGTGGCTGGTCATGAAGACAGGAAAAGTGGACGATTTATGGTGAATACCAAAAGCTTTGTTAAACCCTGGAAGACGAGCCTGGGACGAAAACTCCTGCATATCCTGAGAAAAGACTGCAGTCTCTGGAAGGAAAACTGAGAGAACTGCGGTGGACGGCAGGATGCAGAGGTGGTGGATCCCCTGTGGAAAAGCAGAAGAGATTTTCACTGAGTGGCAAAGTGGTTAAACAGTTCGAAAACAAGGACTTTTGACATTACTTGGACTTGAGGGTGAAAGCGAAAAGCAATGTCTTCTGCTTTTTCTTCTGTTCCCCAAAAAGAAGTCATTCGGACTTGAACTCGAAGGCTGTGATTGTAGTTGATCTGTGGTTGAAAGAAGCTCTCAGAAAGGGCAGAAGAGTTGTCAGACTGCAGTCAGACAAGATCAAAGAGGGAAAAAAAACAACAAAAAAAAAAAAACAAGCCATAAAGATTTTGATCCAGACAAAGCTGAGGTTGGAATTTGAATCCTGTGTTATGTCTCCGTTCGTAAGTATTTCCAGATTATTTATAAAGAAGTGAGGGCCACATGTTAAATACACACTTAGCTACTTTATTTCCTGAACAAAGCATCTGTCAGAGTCCATGAGCCCAAACACTGCCTCGTCCCATTGCAACTGCTCCAATGAAAACTCTTTGTGAGGTACAAGCTGAACTATCCACGTCGTCTGGTAGGCTTTGGTGATACATCATGGATGAGGAGGATGACAGGATGCCTGTGTGTGTGCGTATGCTTGATGCCCTTGAAGGAGTCAGTGCAGCTCAGAAGAAGTAACTCCGGCACGAGGAGAGAGGACAGAGAAAGCATTTAAGGAATAAGGCAGCTTAATCTGACCAGCTCTGCTCTGCCCCGACACACTCGCCCGCCTGCCGACTGACAAGAGCAAAGTACTCTCCGCTACACCCTTGCCAGTCTGCAGTACGCACAGCGGGCTCAGACGCTTGGGATTGAGTTTGCTCTTAACAGCCAGTTCAGTTATGAAAGGGAAACTTTGCCAGGCTTAACTCCAGGAGGACGATTATTCTCCTGAAGTCCTCCAAAGACTTACTTCTATATGAGGTGGATTCATTTGTGTGTGTGTGTGTGTGTGTGTGTGTGTGTGTGTGTGTGTGTGTGTGTGTGTGTGTGTGTGTGTGTGTGTGTGTGTGTGTGTGTGTGTGTGTGTGTGTGTGTGTGTGTGTGTGTGTGTGTGAGAGAGAGAGATAGAGAGTTAGAGCACACTCTCCTAACATATGCTTCTCTTTTTGACCTGTGACTCCGGCAGCCTCAAAATAAATATGTATTAAAAGCCTTGGTATTAATTGACATCACAGTGTATCAGATCCAGAGTCCACAGGCCGTCTGTGAGCCAGGCCCGGTTAAGAATACCCCGGCTCTACGGTCTCCAAGGAGCAGGACAAACTGTGCGAGGAGACATGATGCATTCCTCAGCCATGGCATCACCGCCCACGTCCTTGTCCCAAAGACTTTACCAAAATAAGAGAAAATGGGCTGGAGAATCCAGGGCAGAGGACAAAGTGGTAATTTAGGGTGCCCGAACACACTCGGCTGTCAGTGTGATATTTGTAACCCTATTCCTGTGCGTCCTGTTTGTTCTTTTTTTTTTTCCATCCAAACTGCATAAAATGCACATTAGCGTGCTCATTCTTAATACTTCTGGGAAAAGTCCATTTCACTCCATGGTCACATTATGCTGAGGCGCAGAGCTATGAATAGCCTCCTGTGTCTTCCTGCAACATCTTCACTGACTGAGCTGGCTGACTGATTATTAACCCATGTTTTAGTACCGCCCTCACTTGGTTAAAGAAGAGAAATGCACTGTGACGTGGTTATACATTTATTATCGCTTATAATGTCCACCTTGTGAAAGAAGGTCAAATAAACAGGAAAGTTTGTTTTTTTTCTGAAAATGTAATTTTTGAATTATTCTCAAAGGAGATTCCACTTTTTTGTTTTATTTCATCTTTTTATTGTTGCAGTGCTGCAACAGTAAAAGTATCAAATGACAAATGAGTGTAGGTCAGTAGTGTATGCATTTGTTGACCTTTATGAAAACAGATACGGCATTGAGTGCAAGAATTATTACAATTTATTTCTTATAAAACTGCTTCAAATTAAAATAAAGCAAAGAAATATAGAAATATAAATATTTCACAGCAGTTTTTTTTTTTACCTTCACATGGTCTTAACAAGGCATTTATAAGCATAGCATGTTTAGAATAAATGCCCATCTAAATCTTTTTTGCACAGTTGTTTTTTTGCATAAATTTCTTCTGCATATTTTCCCTAAAAGCAGCACATTAAAGTATAACTTAAAAGACATCACAACTTCTTTTTTTTTTTTGAAAGATATGCCCTTTGTCTATTGGCTTGATCCTTTAAAGAAAACTAAAAGACTATAACAAGCTACCGCCATGACACAAGTCTTTTGCTAAAACAATTACCTAAAGGGATTAAAGCAGTGAAAATGTATTGAAATATTGCATATTTGCTCTCAGTCTGAGGAGATTCAGTGTCTCTGAGCGGTCATGCTCCTCCCGGCTCGCCTGCGATGTTGGCGCATGCTTAATAGTCATCTCCCCGGCTCACTACTTCCTTGCAGGTCGGCCTGAGTAGGATGGTGTGCTCGTACTGGGCGGTGTAGCTGCCCTTGATGTCGCAGAGTGGTGGGTACGGGTCTATGATGCCAAGGTCACACAGATTCTTCAGCGCCATCAGGTACTTGCTCTCACCCAGGCGGTCCAGCCAGCGGCGGCAGAACGCCAGCGTGCCAAAGTTCTCATTGATCACATTCAGCAGATGTTTAGCCCTGGGAAGTCTGTGGCACAAGGGAACACAGGGATGGCAATAAGTGAAAAATGAGACAAACATGTCAACAGTATGTAAACTAATCTGCTGATACAATACAATTCCCCGTCATATCCCAAAAGCTACCACTGTAGCATCCAGTCTGTCTTTAATACGTTATAGTTAATCACCATTGGGGATCACACTTGCATATGCCAGTGGAGCTGAGCGGCTCACTACGCCACCCTGCTGTCAGAAATAATATTACATAACAAAAGGGATTGAGGGTAGTCTTTTAAAGAAAGTGTTCTCTGACCCTTTTCCCCCCTGGAGCCCCGCAGAATGCTGTAACAAACCGGCACTCTGATTCCCCAAAACATCACGGTGAAGGCAAAATGCTGGTGGACACAGACAATCTCAAAATGAAATCAATGGGGAGTTTCCCAGGTCTGCTCTACATTTTAGAAAGTTTATCATGATAATGTTCTTTGAAACATCTTTATTTTCAAAGCAGTTGAAATATGAGGCCATCCCAATGATCGCTGGTTCCTCAAACAAATAACACAATTTGTGTATTTTATGTACCTGATGATGGATTGTAGGTTTGACCCAGGACTCACAGAGTCATGCTTTCTACACTACACGATTAAAACAAGTTAGGAATCTTCAGAGGTAAAGGTAAATTACATAAACTGGCTGGTTGATACTCGCATTTGTGTGAAATAACTCACAACCTAAAAAGATTTATAGTAATTTATAGTTTATAATGATTGTCCTTGGTAATTGTTATTAACTTTCAGCATCATCAAGTAGCCAATACTGGTGTTCAGGTACTGCACACAAACTGCAGTAAACTTTTTTTATTTGTCATCACGTGTTTTTTATCACGTAATGAAATGGAGACGTTTAAACCCGATGTTAGGCCAACACTTGTAATAAATTAAAATCACACAAAATCACAACTGAAGTTGTACTTATACATTATTTTTAAATGTATTAGATGGCAGATTGGTGAACTTGTATGCCCAGTCATGTTACTGCTGCTGACACACTTCTTAGACTTACTTCTGTCAAATAAAGTAAAGTAAGGATTACATATGGGACTGAGATGGAAGTAACAACCTTATTGGCACGTGTCCAACATTGAAGTTCTTCATGTAATGTGAGCACTCCATGTCATCGTGGACTGCGCCTCTTCCAGTGCTGCCAAATGTCTCAATTGCATAAGCTTCACCTTCCTGAAAGGCATAAAAAAGAAAAAGACAAACACTTATTGGCTGCTGACAAAGGATGTAAAATATCCAGGAATGTATTTTATAGTGAGACGTAATGATACTGAAAGAACAAATGCACAACAACAATACAGGGGACTGACAGTGAATTTACCAATAAACCTCAAGTTGTCAGCTGCTCACACACTCATGTGTCGTCTATTAATGACGACACAGTCCTTTTTCGAGAGCAGCACCTTATGCGAAGTCGATCAGCAGGGTTTCATTGGCATTTCGCGTCTCTATCAGCACACGGTTGTTGTCAGAGTCCCTGTGGTATTAGCTGATAACACAGCGACGCCCTCTCCCGCTGCACTGATAATCAGTCAAAGTGCTCGCGGCCCCCGTGGCACGCCCAGCTGCCACTCTGGCCGCGCACGCTCCCGTCACAGAGGGTAATGGCCCTGTTACACCAACACACCTCTGCTAAAAATACAATTTGCAAAGCTGCCACATCAGCATCAACTCCCACCCCTCACCCACCCCCACCCCTCGCCCACTCTCCTGGAACCAACCATCAGGTAAAAGGCTCGATGCAGCAACTTGCCAATTAAAATGCACAGTTCTGTCCAAACACAGTCATGTACTGCAGCTGCTTGAGTGTGAGGAAGACTTGGATCCTGCTGTCAGATTGCGCAAAGCCATGTTTCTTCTTGTTAAAGCACGGGCCTGTTAATGAACCCTGGATGCCCATAATTCAGCGTTTCTCCAGTGAAACACGGGGCTGGAGTTTGAACACGTGTTGCTACTCGATGCGGTTGGTAATTCCATTAAAGGTGTAATTAAAGTGCTGACGAGGGTGACTAAGAAGCTGTTAGAGCGACGAAGTGGAACACTTTTCTGCACCCTGCCGTAACCCTAACCAGCCACACTTTCTTCCAATTACACTAAAGAATTAAAAAGGGCTTATTTATATGCAAGGTCAAAGAACTGAAAAAGGTTTAATTTCAGACTCTCAAGTAGGAAGAAGCTGCAGAATTGCTCCCTGCACCAATCAGTGACAGATTGAACTGTGCCAATTGAACTATGCCGAAGGGTCTACAAACCTCCATCCTGGTGGCTTCTCCGCCTTTCACAATAGGGACCGTCTTCCCTGAGTGTATCCTGTAAGGTCCAATTGAGTGTCCATTCAGGTTCCTGATGGGTTTTACTGTGAAACAAATGCAACAAAGAGATTTAAGACACAGGAAGGAGCAGTGAGCATGTGCAAGAAGAAACGTTCCAGTATGGCTTCCTTCTACCTTGATAAGTTTTGCCATCTATCTCCACTTCATAGGACTCCATGACCTCCTGAATGGTTTCGCCAACATCACATAGGCGCACATCGATTCCTGCAAACTGCCACGGAGAAAAGTTTAGATCTATCTATTGGGGAGTGTTGTTTGGAGTCAAACAAATGGACAACGAGACAACTGACTGAACAACTGAACAATCAATTCCTGAAAATGAAACTCTTGACACCGGCAGCGATTGTCCTCGGTTCTTGATGTAAACTAGAGCTAAGCGTGCAGAGACACACGGTGTACAGGATGAAGGATCGTGTTACCCTGATGCCAGTGTTTGTTGCATCTCTCACGGCCTCCAGCAGTCTGTCATACTTTGGATTGAAAGTGACGGTGAAGGCACAGTCTATTATCCGACCTGCAAGTGCAAACAGTTTGGCTTTTCATCACAGCTCCTAGAAGGTAATTATTTTTGGAGGAATGTATTAATCTAAAAAAAAAAACAAACCTGAAGCTAATTAACTTGTAAGGACAGTTTATCCAGGCCAGTGAGACGATCATATTATTTTAATTAACATTATTCTCTCCCTGTTTCACCGGGATGAATGTAGAATTCAACACAGTAATTACCAAAAACATGTTAAAGGTTCTGAAGTTCTCACCATTGATGTGTGTTCCGAAGTCTATTTTGCAGACGTCGTCGTAGCGCAGTACCGTCGGGTCTCCTGCGTTTGGGGTGTAGTGGGCCGCGCAGTGGTTGATGGAGCAGCCGGTGGGGAAGGCCAGGCCTGCCTTCAGGCCATTTTCTTTGATGAGCCTCCTGGAACAGTCCTCCAACTTCTCACTGCCACAAACAGGGGACAACAAGAACAATGGCTGTCAGAGGGGAAAAAACATCCAGAGAAGCTTGAAGCCACAATGCAGCTTTTCCTTCTCCTCAGGAAAACACTTTCACAGAAGGTATGGCATTAACATGATCAAGAATCAAGTCTCATGTGTATTCCGTTATTGTGTTTCTCACCAGATGTCGATCATGGTCATCCCTGGTTTGATCCAGCTCCTAACGTAGGAGCGGACCTGCCGGTGGGCCTCGGCCGCCTGCCTGAAGTCACTCCACATCTCCTCGTTGGCCATGTCCAGCGCCCGCTTCTCGTCGCTGCTGGTCCGCCATGCTGCGCTGCGCCTGGCCAGTAGTAGTGCAAACCCAAAGAGACGAAGCAAACGTTATTTTCTCACTGTGAACATTTGTGTGAGGAGGATATGATGCATTTTTTTTGCAGAAATAGGTAAAAGCATCTGACA
Organism: Lipophrys pholis; assembly: GCF_963383615.2. Classification (NCBI taxonomy): domain Eukaryota; kingdom Metazoa; phylum Chordata; class Actinopteri; order Blenniiformes; family Blenniidae; genus Lipophrys; species Lipophrys pholis. The sequence goes on along the minus strand of NC_137631.1, from coordinate 9,422,391 downwards.
AGACCGGGAAACTCATTTTAAAACAAACATACACACACGTAAAACAAAGGGGTGGATAACTACTTGTATGAGTGTAGGGGACAATGTGGAGGTCACACACCCGTCTTTTGATGGGGGATATTCACTCTCCTCTCCTTTTGGAAAGTCTCCGTTGGGATAGAGCTCGCAAATTGGGACTGAGGGAGGGTCAGTCTGTCCCTTCACTGTGGCCCAGATAAAGAAAAGAGGAAGCAGAAGAAAGAAAAAAAAAAAAAAAAGAAGTTATCCTGCCTGTGCTCATGACATTGACATTTTAACTTAGCTTTAAAAAAAAAAAAAGAATCTGATGAAACCATTTCTAACTCATGGATCAAATCTACAAAGTTGTATCATTTAAAGCTATAAGGTAGTAATTTGTAGGAGCGCTGACTGACATTCCTCACTTCCCTGTACACATGTTAAAGGAGCTGTGAATATTTTTGTGCTGTATGCATGCCATCCAGTTTTGTCCTCCACCTCCAGGGTCATTCCTGCATCATGCAAAGCTAATGATGCAAATTAACCAAGTCAAACAGCATTTGTGCGGCGTCTGTGTTTATCTGACGATCAAAAGTCTCTTCAACAGAGTCGCTGGAAAGTGTACGTGTTTGCTTCTTTGAGCGCCATCAAACCTATATCTATATAATCTCTGACACGCACAGTGGTTTCAATTCAATATTGGAGTTTAACCAGAAGGGAAAACAGCTCCTTTTCAGACTGTAAAGATGCACTTATCAGCAGTAAGAAAATATAATTACATCCTTTCTTCTTCTTTTTCTTCTTCTTCTTTTTTCCAGCAGAGTTCTCTCCCTCATCCCCATCTGTTGAGAGCACCATTAGTTTCAACTGAGTGTGTAAAGTGAGAAGTATTGATGGGCACTTGGGCACAATTCCCAGGGTGCATCAAACACTACACTGCGGATATGAAAAGCTGAAGTTCACACAGTGCAATTTTTGGGCACTTTTAAACCGGTGGTGGTGAGAAGATACCTTCGTCTCCATCTTCAACCTTCTCTTTGTCCTCCAATATTTGCTGCTCCAACTGCTTTGTCACATCAGAAACACCTCCGGCTTCTCCGTCCCCTTCAGCTTCATTCGTCCCTGCTGCAAAGTCACACACTGTTGTGCATGCATGTGCAGGGGAACACACACACACACACACACACACACACACACACACACACACACACACACAGAGATAGAGAGAGAGAGAGAGAACGAAAGAGCGAGAGATGGAGTGAGTAAATTATTTGTGGTTCAGAGTCATTTGAAGAAAGTGCATCCACTACGAACTGAACTTGGCAGGCTCTGTGAATAATTTCTTCCAATACCTTTGAAGTCAATATCCTCAAGGGCACATGTAGCCTGCCTTGCAGCATTGTGACATTTAGCCCTTCAGATGCAGCGCTGCATGGACCACACTTGACTTAGGTTTGGCTCCAACTGGAGCTCTTTGGGATTTTCACTCACCACATTATGAAGTAGCAGTGCTGCAATTATCAACATGCTTTTTATTTTTCTTCCATCAGTGCGGTTGTCATCTTATTGCACGGCACTAAAATTGTGGATGTTGCATAATTTCATGCAGCTTAGAGGGATTTATGGGATAAAACATATTAATCTGGAGTAAAATTACATTTTATTCCAGCCATATTTCCTTGTGACAGCTTTCAATCAGTTTTGGCTTTCAATTTCCTTTTTTTTTTCTTCTTCCAGAGACTGTCCCGTTCCCAGATGCTCTCCTGCAGCTCCAGAGTTGGGACAGCTGGACAGGAATCCCTCTCAGACAGGTTGAAAACTCTCCCGTCCCGCATCTCTGATGCTCCACATCCGAAGTGGCAATACAGGGGTTTGCAAAAAATAAAATGAAACATTGGCGCATATTTCCTGAAGCATTCAGCAACCGCAAAGTGATGCCTCTCACCTGTCGCTGTGGTCTTATTCCTCTTCTTCTTTCTTCTCCTTTTCCTGGCCGATTCCGATGCGTCCGCGTCCTCCTTTTCCTCGTTCAAGTCGTCCCCATTGAGAAGTTGGGGCTCCACTTCACGCTGGAGCTGCAGCTCCGCCATGATCAGCGACTCAGAGATGAAGTGAGTCTGACGCATAAGCTGCTGGGAGCCTCCAGTGGTCAAAGCGCAAAAGTGTGCTAGAGGCAGCCGAGCCAATAATGAGCTGTTAGACTATTCTGTGTGCAACAACTTGACCCGGATAGAGGAAGACGATCCTCCTCTGCTCCAAGGAGCAAAAACTTTCATCCATCATCGGGGAAAGTTTTTTTTTTTATTTGTTTTTTTTTAGGTACAAACTGTTACAGAAAAAGCAACACAATACCTTTGAATCCTGTTGAAATCGGAAATGCTTCAGTAAACGGAGCACGCTGTCCTGGTGTGTGCCCTTTAAAAAAGCCGCACTGTGCGCGTGGACTCATCACTTTGTGAGTCTCAGGTTACCTGGCAGTGCGCACCTGACTGCAGCTCCTCGGTCTGAGTCTGGTGCCTTTTCTTCTTCTTAAGTGTCCACCCTGCCGACACCTTATCTGTTACTGTGAGTAAGGTTTTGTTGTTTGTATTGTCACAGATAGTCTGTCGGGAGTGGATCATTAGTGGTGCGTAACGCGAGCATCCGGCCTCGAACATGCATCCAAGCAGCTCGGCGCAGGGTTCGATTGATAAATAGAGAGACAGCCACACAATTGAAAAGATGATTTGAAGTACATCACAACAGGTTGGGTTGATATTTGACGCAAAGACGTAGAATCGATTTTTCCTGAGTGTTGCGACGCTCTTTTTTGCACAGAAATTGACGCAATGACTTCAAGTCTGCGCACGGAGCTCAGGAGTGGTCCATTGTATTTCTTTGACCAGGTAGGTTGTGAATTTATTTCGTTGACTGCAGTAAAACACTTTTTTTTAAAAGTGTATTTACCAAGAGAAACCACTTTGTGAGATGATTGGTTACTAAAAAAATTATTAAAAAAAAAAAGGTGATAGGTTACGGTGAAACAACAAAAACAAAACTTCCCATCCACACTTTGGCCAACTAGACTCCCTAATGACATTACTGGGAAGTGACAAACCTTTAATCCTAAAGATAATTACCCGACAGAAATATCCATGGCGCTTTAAATAAATGATAATTAACAACAAATAAATTCCAGACTTACTTTTTCAGAACGTACTCATACTTCTACGAAATGAAACAGTGATGATCTATGGATTATTATGTTTAGACTCTTATTCTGAATAAAACGTTATGGCTCAAATAGGGTGGGAGCATTCGTAGTATTTAGTAGTGAAGTCACTACTAAATGACTGTGAGCAGAGTTACATTAATGACGACAGTCCAACTCAACAGACTGAAGCTGCTCATATAGAAAACGATTTAATGTTGATGGCTTGAGTATACAATAAGGTGTACCTAGGAAAGCTATGGGGAGGTTGGACAGACAAACTGCATGATAAGACAGTCAGGGTGCAATTTGTAATCAAAGCAAATGGTTGAATTTTGAAGTGAAAGCATCTAATTAGCATTCGTCATCCAATACCATGTATTGACTGTGGTTCACCCATTCAACACAATTTACTGGAAATTTGAAATTTAAACCAAATGTACTACTTTGGTATGAAGCTAACGATGAGAGGAGTAAGTGTGAGTTCTCAAAGTGTGCAGCAATTAAAAGATAGCACAAGAAAATGTATTGTCTTTATTGGCTTTAGATATCAACAGCTGTTAAATTGTGGATTGGGGGGGGGGGGCACAGTAATGAATGAGAGGTGATCACTCTGCTTTACTTAGATTAACTTGCATTTTGGTGAAAATAAATGAGCAGAAGGAGGATACATACAGAGTACATCACACCCTGATAATAGTTATAAGTAACAACTATAAAGGATTGTTGCAAGTAAACAGGATCACTTTTGAAAATGATTTATAACAAATGAGTCTGTTTATCTGAGTGCACTACACAGTACTTTGCAATAGGGTCTGTGGAGAACAGGAAACGATGGACACAAACAATGTTTATTCACCTCCTTGCAGCCGACCAGACGTGTAAAATGGGCAAGGAGCAATGTTTTGCTGTTTAATGTGGCAAACAGAAAGCTGCAGTCGGGAAGCACATTGCAAAGGTAATCGGCGCATTGTTGGTGGTTTTGTTTCTGCTGCACGTCTGAGCTGATCTGTAATTGCTTTTCCCCTCCAAAGCAATCAAGAAGAGGATATAAAACAACGTGAAAGTGATGAGCGAAACAAAGAGGAGCTCTCAGGTGAAATATATGAGGAAGGTAAACCTGATACCTCCTCAGCTGTCGGTGCCACACTGAACCCACAAGACCCTGATCTGCTGGAAGCGTACAAGCGAGCAGCCCCTCATATATTAAACCAACTGGCTCATTTACTTTCACAACATAATTGGCCTAAGAAGAGGTGCATCCCGCGAGGGATTGTAAATATTTTGAATTACTCCTGGCATGAGCTCACTGCAGGGGCGGTACTGGCCAAAACTTTGGAACCGGCCGAGAACCCAGTCCAGCGTAAAACCTCCCGGAAGTCGAACCAAAGGTTGTGTCAGGTGTCTGCAGGCCGCCAGGAGGAAACCACAGAGGGGAACTCATCTGCTGAGGAAAAGGTTGTTTCCTCAGAAAGAGAAACACTGCTGGAACCAAACCCTCGAGTGAAAAAGAGGAAAAAAAACTTCATCAGAAGTAAAGGTAATATTATTTTGATTATATTTTTATGGAAAGCCAACAATGCTGAGAGGGAAAACTTAGTATATCGTGTCGTGTCGCATCATAGGAAACCATACCTGAATAAGGTATGTTGTACTTTCTGTAATCCTGCACACGAATCAGTATTAGAACACCTGCAACCATGTGGATACAATTCGTTTGATTCGTTTAGTCAAGTCTAATAAGTTCCACTTTTATATATTGTTATATAATTAAATGTTTTTATTGAAAGCAATATATCGGTTCGGTTGATTGAACACGGCAGACCTAGTATGAGTGGATAATTGTAAAGTGAGAAAGTATTAGAACAGCATTGTGTGTCTGTTTTGCTTTAATCTGCCATGTTGCAAATATTAATATCTTGACGGATTAAAACAGTTTCACCAAAAAAAGATTTACAATGATCACATTATTGCTAGTGCAGTCGATAACGATTAAATTAATGATTGTCAATACCCATCAGGTAGTATGTCATGTTTGAACTCAAGGGCAGCTTTACTTGCCAGCTGGTGGAAGTGAGAGGATCAGTTTACTAGATTGTACAAGGTGGTGAGGTACAGAGGTACTCCTGTCTTATCGGCTCACAGACCTATTGAGTTGCATTGTGAGGCTCACTGGTAGTGACGTATTTGTAACCAGGACTGTCCTTAAGGATTTAATATGACAACGATATGAGCCCAGGTCCAATAATGACAACGATTTTATCTTGTTTTCTCTCGACCAGCTCGCAGCTCTAGAGCATGTTTCTCCCTGTCGTCCGGCATCTGCACAGGTTCAAGTATGAAGCTGCAGCATTGTGTTAATGACTCTCTCACTGCTGTGCCTCTGCTGCCTCAGCAGGATGTGATTTGTGTCCAGGTTGGATCATTCAGCCACAGCAGCCCATCTTTGATGAGCCTCGGAGGATCAGTCAGTGCCAGTCGGTGGTGGAGCGACTGCAGGCAGCAAGAAGTCCTGGGTGCGTCATTAACCTCCGTGTACCCGCTGACTGAAACATCAGTTACTAGTGCATTTGCATCACATTGTGTACAAACTGTTTTGACTTGATGTAGTTCTAACTGAAATGTCTGACCAGCTGTTTGTATTTAACATTTAGATTTTTGGTTTATAACCAAAATGTTTTCTCTCCAAGGCAATTATTCCATTAGATTGATATTTGTTTTTAAAACACAATAAAAGACATTGTCTTGACACAGAAAGCTGCAAACAACTGAGCAGGGCCTGAACACATCACTCATCCTTCGTCACTATGGCGACTCGAAGACTAAACTGAAAGACCGGAGTAGAAAGGTGCAGCCAGCCACTTTAGTCAACGGGTTGCCACAGATACCAGAAGTGAAGCAGCTGAGTCCAGGCCTGCAGAAACTGCACTACGGGACCGATGACGGCTCCTCGTTCATTTAGTATCCTAATCTCATCACGTTTGTTCATCAATGTTTTAGTCACAGTTGTTGTTTCACAAGCAAAGGCAGTGCGGGCCTTATAAGAAAGGTGTCTCATCAGCTAACCTATTGACCTGTTGACCTTTAACATGCCCTGTCAGCTACCCGTCTGGCTGTGTGGCGGTGTGCCAGAGCCACTCGACTCTGCCCTGCGGAGGCTTCTATACCAACGTGTTCACCGATGGCAAGTGTCCCGTCCTACTGGCCACAATCACAGCGTTTGGACATGGCTCTGTTACTCACCCTCTCAGGTGAGTTCAGGGGAAGTGGTGTATCGCATAGTTTCACATCTTCAGCAGTCTGAAAGTGCTTTCACACTGTTCGTCACATTCGCCCATTCACACACTCACACACCAGTGACGATGGCTGCCATGCAGCTTGTTCGACGTCAATTAGGAGAAAATTGGGGTTTAGTGTCTTCACAACAATCGGACATATGTACATGATGAGATGGGGGTAGGTAAGCCTCACCCACCTGAAGTGAGCTTCAGAAGGTATGTACCTCATCTCAGAGCAATCCACTGGACTTGGTCAAATGTTTTGGAAGACGTTTTCATCAGTTCATGTTCTCTTGACCATGAAATAATATAAGAGTTTTGAATTGCGTTGTATTTGTCACCTCTTACATTTTTGCGCAATTAATTGCTCAGTTTGTTCATCTTAAACAAACAAACAACCAACCAACAATTCAAACTTCCCAGATAATGTTTTTACCTCACTGCCCAACAATGTCATAAATATTGTGTGTCTGTTTAGATCAACTTTTCACACTACAATGTCGAAAGCAATCGAGGAAGCACAAACGGTAGAAGAGGAACTTTCCACTTTGTGTCTTACAGCAACTTTATTTTGCATTGTGGTAATTCTGGAAACAATTTTGCCCCTGTTCAAGCAAATATAAGCCTTACATTTTTCACAATACTGACTTTTCTACCGGGTTTCCAACAATTGTGTACATCAGGTTTTTCCAGGGCAGAAAAATCACACTGGTTATGTAGAGGTCTCAAAAACTAATATGATACACTTGATATTATTGGGTTAACGAAGGGTGTTAAAATCTTTGGTTATTTAAAAAAAACTTGGATTATTTCAGTAATTCTTCTTGATCTGTGTTTCCAGCTCCGCCATTACAGCGACGTGGAATCCGGGTGGTGGATTCATGTGTGATCAGTGTGGAACTGTAACCAAGGAGTGGAGCTGGCAGACAAATCGCGCGCCGAAAGACAAGATTGTTGTACAGGTGAATTTTTCTAAATACGTAGACGAATCTATCGATTGATTCTTTATTGTCGTTGTATTCATGCAGGAAACATTAACAGTGCTTTCAAGACAGTGCAACATTCACATAGTAAATTGGAAATAGGAAAATATGTAAAACTATATGATTTAAGATTCAATGATCAGACTTCAAAAATTTATTAATTGATGTGGATGAATTCAAACCAATTTATTCAACTTGACTGTAATTAACCAGCATGTGTTTATGCAGTGGGAAGAACCTAGAAAAAACTCACATTCAATATCCACTCAGGCCAGAGTACTAACCACTACCCCACTGTGCCACTCCTCAAACAAAATCTTGTTGAATATTTTCTTTATATACAAATTATAAATAATTTTTTTGTCAGCATTGCTTTATTTAAAAGGTCTCACAGCTTTTGATCGGACTCTCAGCAAGTTTACGTTTGTTGTTTTACTCGATAATAAAAGGTCCTGTTTGATATTTAATGTGTTTTGCTGAATCAGAGCTCACAGAATCTTTCTGGAAACGTCTGCAGTCACTTTCTTACTCCAGTTCCTCATCAGTAAATGTCAAAATGTGGTAACATTTGACAGCTGTACTGTACAATCACTGTGCAAAACATGACAGAAGCAGAATGTTTCTGCTTCAAGCATTTAGACTGTTTGCACAGTGCTGTTGTGATTGTAGTGTTGTGGGTTTGAGTCTGAGTTTGTGGCGTACCCTGCCGTCACATGACTGTGAATCAGCTGGGATGGGCTCCAGTGTCCCACCCTACAATAGATAAAGCGCTATAAGAAGATGGAGGAATAGAAACCGCTCATAATATTGGTTTACTTTTTCCTCCACAGTTTGGTGGAGGTGCAGCCCAACCTTTGTTTTTTTGAGGCCTGTTCTATGAACCATCTGAGATGGTCCTGACCTCTAACAGAGAAATACGCTTGACATTCCTTGCTTGTTGTCCACTCATAAAGGGATTTCTATTAATGTGCAAATACAGAAGGCATCGCCTCTTCTGTCGACCAGCACATGGATTATTCTCTTGTTTGTTCTGGTTTTTGAGAGCAAATTCAACTCAAGACAAGAAACTTCAAGCAGCCAAGAGACTTATTAATTCTGAATTATTCACAATCTGGGCAGTTGTCCAATGTAAAATATATGTGTGATATGGCATTCAAACTAAAGCTGAAATACACTTTTATTCTGTAATTTCCAAAAAGGCCCAATCATCTTACTTGTATCACATTCTACATTGACTGTTTGCTGAAAATTGCTGTTTTCATATTGAATTATTCTGCAGGTGTCAGGTGGGATCTCGGTGAGGTTGTTCAGCGGTGTGTTTGCCATGCTCACCTTCAGATGTGACGGTGAGAGTGTTCAACTTCCACTCCACTTCCTGTCTGCCACCAACCAACCAAAGGGAATGGTGCGTGGACAATAATCAAGTGAATAAACGAGTCGCTTTATGAACAGTTATTTCTATTTTCAATATCTCCTTTACGTTGTCAAGTCTTGTTTACAGAGAGAGGAGAACTCTTCCTCTGGCGCTGGTCCAGATCTTGTGCTGTTGAAGAAAACAAAATGTCCCTCTGGAGTCAAAGATTGCACGTGGTGTCCATCAGTAAAATCTGTAAGGCACATTTTATAATTGCATGGCAATATACCTGAAACACAGAAATGAACTGAATGCCACAGTTTTATAATCGCAACCAATATGTTTGTGCTCCAATAGTCATTACTGCATTTGTTTTTTTAATGATTCCTATAACTGTGCAAACGTGCTGTAGAGGCCTTAAAGGTACAACATGTACGTTTTATGTAATGCCATGTTTATACACTGTGTGGCAGCAGTGAGTTCTTGTTGAATTTATTGTTCTTAAGACCCAAATATGTGCGATGCTATGTACGTACATGGAGCGTTCAACCTGTCTTCTTCCTTCATTATTCATTTGGTACATTTTTCAGAAAGCTTACAGATGCGTAGCAAATGAAGTCATACCACCGATGACTGTGGGGGAGTGTGTGCTGTCTAGCTCATGTTTGACCAGTGAAAGGAATAAAGAACAGAACTTTTAACACAACAGAAATCTCTTCAAGTGAAGCCTGCAAATGTAGAAATGTGGATACAAGCTTATCTATGACGTCAAGACAAAGAAGCTTCAGATGACTTGTGTGAACAGTTTATAAATGTAAAACATTGTGCAACAAATTATCTCCCGAGACCAAGCCTCGATACTACAAGTGGCAACAAATACTTTTTTTTTTTCGCAGTTTGGATTAGATTAAACATCGTCCCACATGAAAGCAGCACGGGCCTCTACAGGATGTATTGCTGAACAACCACAGCGATGCCGGGGACACATGACAACATTTGAAACGCAATTTACCTGCATAAAGGAAACATATCTGTGCCTTTTCCTGCTAGAATCTGTGGCTACTTCTTCCTTTCTCCTGCTGAGTGCAGCAGCGCAGGAATCTTACTGTAGAAAGTGTTATTGCAACACTCATCAGGTTGTGGTTAGCTGGTATTGATTTCTCTACTACATCATGATTTGTTATTTTAAATTCTTTGTAGATATTTTCTTGACTAAAAATACCACAAACTGCATCCATGAATGGATACTGTGTATCAAAGATGCTTCACAATGTCATGTGTAACCTAATCTGCCCTGCATGTGATGACGTGTGGCAGGTGCCTGCGCACAGGGAGCTGAGGAGGCTTCAGCAGAGAGCACGACACATCCTGGAAGACTGGCTGGACTATTATCGCGTGGCCATCGGTTTGTGAACACAGCTTCTGACATGTGTGACGCATACATTCTCTTCTCACTCTGAGACCACGTGGGAAGATCCACATCGCAGTGTGGTGCACATTTCTATCAAGTACGTAGCACTAGTGAAAGTCGCACTGAGCCGATGTGACGCGTTGAAGTTGTTCAGACAAGTTCAGTGAATCAAAAAACTTACAGTATCATCCCATCTTGCAAACTCAACATTATTGAATAGTTCTGTGAGGATCCTGTTCACGGTCACTCGTGTCACTTGGTGTCTGTGCGCATTTCGGATTGACCTCCTCCTCTCCTTCAGGTATCGAGTGTCCTGACATGGAGCGGATGCCAGATGCCCCGTGGAGGACCAGGCTGAGAAGAGACGTACAGTCGGCCACTCTGCCCTCCCTGAACCCACCTGAGCGGGCAGATGCTGAACCATTTCTGCCCGGAAAGGACGAGGATGAGTTTCAGCAGCTTCAGAGACACCTGTCAGCACCTGGAGAACGACCTCCGGATCCACCCATGAAACTGCCAAGGTGCTGCGCGCTGACATTCGTAGTGAGAATCAGAACATCAAAGACGAGTGCCAAAATGAAATCACTGATGATGGGTCAGGTCATAGGGCAGGAAACATTCATAACGTCTTTTTGTGGCTCCAAACATTACAGCACTGATACAACAGTGATCGTGACACTAGTTGGACACTAAATAAGAAACTCTGTATTAACAGACCGAGTGCATTAAGTCAAAAATACATGTGAGCAAAGATATTAAAAAGTGCCATTTATAATTGTTCATTCGGCCAGTTTTAAATGTACTTTATCTCCTCCAAATGGTTATGGTTTTACAAATATTCAGTGGAATTGGTCTAGTACTAATTATTTAGCAACAGTGCATTGTTTTCATTTTGGTATTGCCAAAAACAGTTGCAGGTATCATAACTATTTAGATTATTTTTCTTTTTCTAAATAAAGTAGGAGTTTAATTTATTTATTTTTCCTGAAAATAGAGGATCACTTATGCTTAAAGCTTGACTCATGTACAGTAGCTGCACTGCACACAGTCGATCTGTTTATTTTTGAAACAAACATTTTGATTTGCAGACATCGAACTCGCTCCCACCTCTAATGGTGCATCCATCTCCCGAGTTGCCAACTTATCAATGATCTACCTGTTAATCTGATTGATTTCGTATTGAAACATGTTGTTTATTAATAGTTTGGACTTCTGCTCTGCTACACTTTGAAGTCATACATGTTGAATTTTGTAAGACATAGTGAATGTTAACTTTTTAACGTGTGTTAACTTGCAGGACACCCAACACCAGAGCCAAGAAGGATCCCCATGCCACAGTTAGTGGACCTCTTCAAATCCATGAGAACATCAAACTGGGGTGAGGGACCTTCACATTACTAGCAGACGAAAGCTTCAACAAATAATTTCCAGTGGTTTCTGAAACCGTGTTCACAACCACCCAGGGCAGTGATTCTCCCAGCTAGTCCAGAGCCGCAGGAACATGCCTTTGCCTCGGGTCCAGCGGCGGCGGCGGCGCCATTCGCGGCCCGTGTCCGTCTCACTGTGTGCCCCGCTTTGCTGAGAGCTGCCTTGCAGGGGGAGCAGAAGAGGAGCAGGTGCTGCTGCAGCACTACACTGATGCCATCAGTGACAGACCTGGAGTACGACGCCTTCGCTATGGGCCAACCCCCACACAGTCAACAGATGCTTGTGGTGTGTGTGACTCTGCCACGCCAACTTGACAATGTGCACGCTGTGCCGAGCCGGGACCCCCTGGAGGAGCTTTACAAGAGGAGGAACAGACACAGAACCATGCCGTGTACTCAGGTGTGGCTGCTGTCTCAAAAAAAAAACAAGGGTGTACATCATGACAGAGCTACTCTGTTAGACATTTGATTTAGATCTGCATGTTTCATATACACAGTGCATACATTATTGCATAAATTTCACAAAAATTTATGCACACTGCATAGCACTGCAGTGTTATATATATCCTACTGACACTGCCATCAGAATCTATGAATATATTACTAAAACCTTCATGATATATCATTTCTGTTGTCCAGTGCCAGATGGACTCATTCCGCCTGGTGCGGTACGAGATGTCATTAGGCCTCTCCGGCTGTGAAGTAGTGAACATCCTGCTGCAGCAGCGACACAACGCAGCTCCTGGGATGATTCTGGTTAGTAAAACCACTGCAGATTTGCCCCAGAGACCGCATGCTCTGCACCATGTATCTCTGTTCGACGCCCACTGGGTGGCAGCAGCACTGCTTGTCTGAAGCGCAGGAGGTGAACGCGACTGAGAGGGGTGCTTGACTAAAGGGGTTATTCTTTGAAAGCCCGAAGCCTTCATCATAAACTTACGGTTGGCTGTCAAAAGATGAGGGATGAAGCATTTTAATTACAAAGTGGGAGGCTCTAATTTGTAGCCCAAAGTCATGACATCTGCTCCACTGATTTTTGCTTGTGATGTAAAAATCCATCCCTCGGCCGATAAATCAAAGAGAAATGACTGTATTCATGTGACATGACAGGGTACTTAGATAGTTTGGACCGAAAGGTCTTAGTCAGACAGAGCAGGAGTAATTGACCGGACACCCCACACACACACACAGACACACACACACACACACACACACACACACACACACACACACACACACACACACACACACACACACACACACACACACACACACACACACACACACACACACACACACACACACACACACACACACACACACACACACACACACACGCACACACACACACAGACTGGGTTTTGCAGAGTATACATGATGAAAATGTCTATATTTTCACAAAACCAAACCATTTTTATGGAAAACTACTACAATCTCAATATAAAGCCAATTTTAATGAAACCTTCTGGTGCAAAAAAATGAGAAATGTCCAAATAACTTCTCCTATAGCTGTTTCATTGTTATTATTCATGTTTTTTTAAACTCACCCAAACAGCATGGCTCTGAGGCTAATGCCAGTGTGCTCACAATGAGGTAGCTGTCTTTCATAGCAGCATCCCCGATATCTCAGCTTGGATCTGTGTTTTCTTGTTTCCGCTTTTCGTATGAAATCAGTGTTTTCTTTGACATTATTGGAATTTGCTTGGTTGTTTGACAGGCCGGATTGGATCCTCTTGAGGGCCAGTTTTGGCTTCATCTTTGACACCCCCTGATCTAAATCATCCTCTATTTACTGACCTATTGTGAAAAGAAAATCAACAATGTTGTGTAAACCAGTTCTCGCAATACTGACAGGTTTTTTGTGTGACGGGGAAGTCTGTGTAACTTGGTGTTTTTCCTCCATTTCCACACACCCACAGATAATGTGATTTTTCTTATTGCTGCAACAGATGTACATCAGAGGGAAGCTGCTATTTGTGGGTTATAGAACCAGCTGCTCAGCCAGAGACCTTCAAAAGCAAATCTGCAAAACCCGAGGAAACTACAGGTTAGGCCTGAGTCTCCCTTCAGACTACAAGTTCAGGTATAAACATCCCTTCTGATCTCATTCAATAGATTCATCATGGATGTGATTATCCTTATCATGTACCAGTTATTGTGAACAATATATAAGGTTAAAATGGGAAATAAATACCCAATATCTTTTAAAAACAGAATTACCGATTTAAAACAATCTCCATTAATACGCTTCCTTGACCCAAAATTAGTGCTAATCAATTTTTTGTTTACCACTTTTTAGACACGGATAAGTCATTTTGATTTATATTTATATTTGAATCATTCCATTAGTTGTCTGTCTTTTATGTGCAGTGAAATGCTGAATTCCCCGGAAATCAAAGAATTGCAAAACTCGTCAACGCTGATAAGAAGAGATGACATCAGTGTGGCGGCTTCAGAAGAAAAGGAAACGATGACTTCAAAGTATGCGACTTGATCAGTAATTCAAGTTAAATCCCTCCTCGTTCTTTGTTCTGAGTAATCTGACTTATTCCCTGAGTTCGCTTTGGCTTAGCTCTTGAATGAGGATTATTTCCTAAAGAATTAGTCCAGATTTTAGAATCATTAGTTAATTGTCTGTGATTTGCACAATAGACACAAGCACAAGGCCGTCTGGCTTCAGCTAATAAGTCGTCAGTCTTTACAACTCGACATGACTTATTCATCATTGGAGTCATCACATGGGAAATGATTCAATAATTTGTCATAATCCAGATTTACTTGTACAATGCATCACAAGCTCAATGATTGCAATACGTGCTGAATTTCCACATTTACTTGTCACCTGGGTACTAGAACCAGCCAGTCAAAATCAAGTTTGAGAATATACTGTATGTTTGATGACTGCATCCAAATTCATAACATGTTTGTTGTTTATAACTGTCCGTTCTTCATTGTCATTATTTTGTTTGTTTCTTTGGCATTGACGCCATTCTAGGCAGATTATCTGCTCAGTATATCTCACCTTAGATATACAAACAACTGTAATTTCCGTTAACAATTTGTGTGGCACATTGCTACACCGTTATTATCAAACCACAGATTCGTATATCATAAACATTTCCCTGGTTGACAGTAATGCTAAAAGACATCTAAACATTTCATTGAGTGTAGTTGAAACCATAACAAGCAAATGTTTGCAGGCGTTTGCCAATTTATAGGGGCATATCTGGTTTAAGTTCATTTGTATTAAATATCGATTGTCACCTTCATTGAAATATATGCGATGTTAATTGTGTGATTTCTTTCTCCTGAACAGGAAAAGCAAACATGCTCTGGATGCGTCGCGCCAATGACGGCGAGACATTTGCTCTCCTGCCTGTCCTCATGCTGTTGTTATCACTCACCGACTGTGATGCAGTGAAAACAATTAGTGAAACACGTCTCAAGTGCATCGCCTGTGGTTTAGTACTAAGATTAAAGTGCTACCATTTGCTTGCCTGCAGGTTGGCACCACTGAGTCGTCTACACTGAAACTATGATGCTGTTTCCCTTTGAGGTGTTTAATTTCAGGAGAAAGCTAATAATTCCCAGATGTATCAGACACACAGATGATTCCAGCCTTGATAAGCTCAACAAGGATGAATCCCCCCCAAAATCAAAAGTCTCCGAGGAAAATATGGAGCTTACTTCAACTGTATTCACTGGCAGCCTGGATATTTAAGATGTGGGAATCAAACATGCAAACACCAGAAAAAACAAATAATAAAAGAGATATATTGTGAAAAAGAAATAATAAAATGTTTGATTGTGGTTCTTTAACTCCAGAAATGCAACATAACCTTCTGTTTTGGTGTAACTGGCACAACTAAGTGTAAACGTTTGTTAACCATGCCATATCTATTTTGCTGGTAAGATATGTCTTGTAGGTCCACAGACATTTAGTTTGGTGCAAGGAGGGCAGAAACGACTAATTTAGTTATAAATGCTGCTGACGCTACCATTAAGTGAAACTGTCCATTTTAAAAATGATAAATTGTTCAACCTCATGATAGAAAGAGTAAAGCTGCAGATTAATGATTCTGGAGTTTTACTTCCTCTTTATGAAAATACAATGTCCGAAAATCTGCTTGCTTCCACTCATATCTGTGGCCTCTTACTCACACCAGTGATGTTAATATTAGAGATGATGACATGTGTGGAAATATATGTTGTGTGTGTGTGTGTGTGTGTGTGTGTGTGTGTGTGTGTGTGTGTGTGTGTGTGTGTGTGTGTGTGTGTGTGTGTGTGTGTGTGTGTGCCACTCTGGAAAAGTTCCTGCACTGTGATGAGCTACCAGAGAGCCTGACTGAAGAAACGTACTTAAGAAATGTGCTTCTCATGAAGAGTAGGCTGCAGTTTGTGTGACGACATAAAAAACTTTCTCTAACTCAGGGGTCTGCTACCTGCAGTGGCTCATCACCACACTGTGGCGGATCCCTGAAGCTTCCAGAATACTTAATGAAAAGAAACTTTTGTTTTAATTTTTATTCTATTTGCATACCACACTGACTTTCAAAAATGGGCTGATCTCTGAGCTATAATCAGATCAGATCATTTCAAAATATGGAAAAATAAGTCCAAGGAAAAAAAAAGAAAGGTATACACACTCAAAAACAATGTCCAGTATAGCTAAAACTGATCTAACCATTTTGAAACATGCTATAAATAGCCAAATAGCCTAAAACAGGCAAGATGTTTAAAATGGCTAAAACGGGAAAATACATAAAAATAAAACAGTTAAAAATAAAACAGTTAAAAATGTAACAAACCGTATCGAAAACGAGGCCTGTGATTATTAATGCCACTTTGGATTTTTTGTATGTAAAGCATTGTTTTTTAGACTTTTTAGTGTGTGTGAGTGTTTGAGTGTGGTCGTGTGTGTGTGTGTGTGTGGGTGTGTGTGTGTGTGCGCGCGCGCGCGCGCGCGCGTGCAGTCAGAAGGAGGAAGCTTTTTGGCTCAGAGCGCAACAGCAGTAGAAGCAGCAGCAGCGGCAGCAGCCGCGGCTTCAGGCATTACAACGACTTGTTTGCAGCAGGATCACAAGCGTCGCTCGAAACAGAAGGAGAAATGTGGATTTTTGACAGGTGACCGGCTTTGAGGGTGAAAAAGTGGACCGTTTGTTTGTGCTGCACTGATTTAAGAGAAGAGAAGCGAAGTGAGTGAGGCGATAATGAACTCAGGTGAGAGACCGGCTTGTTCCTGGTTGTTGACTTTTCAGGTTCACACATTTTCAATTCAGTTCATATATTCTCAGAGTATCTGAGGGGCTTTAGCATGATATGTTCTTTAAAACCTGTCTATTACTCTACACATTCATGTGACTTAATCCAACGTAACTATTCCTGATTGGCATATAAATACAATAATAAAAAAGCAAAAACGGATAAAACACTCGAAATATGTAAAACTACTGCTTCTTTATTCATTGAACTGCATCAGTTTTATATGTCATCCCAGCTCTCCACACTGTGGCTTGCTCAACAGTAAAACATGTGAAAAACAACATCCCTTCTTGTCAGCACGTCTGCATTTTACTGTTTTATGTCCCACTGACAATTTCTAGGATGCAAGTTCAGCCAAATTTACCAGTAAGTGTGCGTGACTCAATTCACCCCCTCCTCCCACTCTTCATCTCCCATCTGCCCCCCTCTTCCCTTCTCCTTGCCTGTTGACTGGGGCCAATAGTGGGATTACAGTGCTGTTGCTGAAGTGGCAAACAAAAGCCTAGTGATATTTGAACCCCCCCAGAGAGGCAGGTTGGTACTTTACAGCAGTTTTACATTAAGCTCTCACCAGTTTGGGATCAGTGCTACAAAGCAGATTGGAGTGAGGGAACTTCCATTTGGGCTCTATCCACCTCAACATATCCATTCATCCACCCATCTTCTAATCCATGCTCATCCCATCTGACTGGGAGAAAGGCAGGTTACACCATGATACGTCCATATGGGAGAAAGACCAATAATCTCATACATGAGATAGAATTACCAGACATGTAATAGGATTGCGGAAGGCTAGAGTGAAGTGGATTGTGGTTTCCTCATTGTGAGTCGAGTGCATTGACCCCAACACCACTGTGTATCCCCTGCATCAGATAATCCATGTAGATAACTACAGTGTTCCTCTTTTGTTGATGTCAGATTTATAGTTTCCGACCTATATCAAAGACTATTAATTCAGAAGAAAGGACAAAAAATCCCAATTTATTTTCTGTTTTTCTTCTCAGGCACACCAAAGCCACCGCTGGCTCCTAAACCAAAGCTGACCCCGCATCAGAGGCTGGGGTTATCTCCCAAAACCCCCAGAAGGGGCAGCCCCTCGCTCCTGTCTCCCGGCACACCAAGGACTAAGCCAGTACTTGCCCCCAAACCTTGCCTCTCTAAACTTGCCACTGCTGTGGAATCTAAGCCACTAATATCAAAGAGCTCGGACCAGATATCTGTGTCGGACTCCCCTTGGACTGTGGGGCTTCTTAACTCCCAAAATGGATTACAGCAAGAGAGCAAAAAGCCTGACTGGGATTATGTTATACCAATTTGCCTGTGCAGCCAAGAAAACTGCATGTGCCTCAGGACCTCACCTGCAAATGCAAAACATTTTGAGAAAGACTTGAAAAAGGTGCACAAGGGCAAAACTAGAGAAAATGGAAATAGTTTCCAGGCCCCTCGAGGCATTTTAAATAACCACAAAGACCAAACCGACAGTGAGAAACACCAAGTGAACACTTCTTCTCCCAACACTCACCTTGCTTACCATACACCTCTTCCAGAGACACTTAGTGCACACAGAAATCTCAACACAGACGCTGATGGTTTTTGTCCTGTTGTGACTGTTGAGCTGTCATCTCCTCACAGAACATGGAGTGATGAGGCAAACGCATTACCTCAGAGTATAACTGGGCGAGGACCAGAGGAAGATGCTCTTGGCTCAGGGCAAAGCGGTGTGCCACAACCCAAACGGGTCCCTGCGGCCCCTAGGAAGCCCGTCCCTGTGCCTTTACCTCGGAAGCCCAGGCCAGCTGCCTTGGCCCATCAGGAAAAGGTGGAGAAGCAGAGGGAAGAGATTGTGAGCCTGGAAGGGATGAAGATGAACGTCACAGAGGTGAAGGTGTCATCAGAGGGGAAGGGCTGCTCATCCCTGTCTGTCAGTGTACCTGTTAGTGCGAGCAAGCAGACGATTTGTCTGTCTGCAAGTAAAACTTATGCGCCACCAGCCCCTCCGCCCAGGAAGAAGCCTCTGCTGTCTAAACCCGAGACGGCACCAACCCCGACTCCTCAGTCTCTTCTAAAGGATGCCATGGAGGAGGATCTGGGCTGGGACAGCAGTAGCAGCTACGGAATGGAGATCTCAGTGGATGAGGAGGACATGCCGAAGAAAGAAACAGATGATCAGAGGGCAACCAACAACAACCTCGCACATCGCCCTGCTTCTAGCGGCCCACTCACCGAGCATCCTGCCATCGCAGCAGCAGAGAAGGGGAAGGTCAAAGTAGGTCCAAAGAAGCCTCAGAGACTCAGCAGCCCAATGGCATTATTTCAGAAGAGAGAATCACAAGAAGACATGGGGCAAACAGGAGATTATGAGAAATATCTGGTCCGTCCTCCACAAGATGATGTTTTTCAGGGGAGAATACCGAAGCAGCTGCCTTTACCTCCAACTGAGAAATCAAGCAAAAACCTCTTATCAGGAGGAATTGTCAAGCCATCTCGCTGCAGCCTGAGCAAACAGAAAGCCAGATCGTTCTCGGCCGCTGATCTCATTGTCTCTGAAGGACAGAGGAGACACTCTTTCCGGAAACTTCTCGACTTGAAGCTCTCTGTACCCAAAATGTTACCCAAGCTCATGGCCAAAGGAAACCATAGCCCCGACTCCACTAGGACTGATCATGGACCAACTGTTCTCAAGGATCAAGATGAAAGTCAGAAGTCTCCTGAGAATTTCAGGTCTGAACGCAAATTATCCTGCCCACTTGTTGGAGTCGAGCAAAGTGTGGATGAAGATGAGTTTTGTCCCGCTCTAGAAGAAGCTACCTACTACGAAAACATCCCATACTACGAGGAAATATCTGACTACATGAATGTGCATGTGTATGAGACAACTATTCCATCTCAGGCCCCCGCCTTGCAGCCTGGGACCTGGCAGAGCTTGATGTACAGTGACGAGGGCATTTATGAGGAGCAGGAGCCATACATGTCACTGGTGAAACCCACAAGTAACCAAGAGTGTCAGGCACACATGGACTTCGACAGAAGGTGAACCTCATATCTATTTGTTCAAAAACACATTCCACTTTAACTGATCACCACTGTGCCCTGAAAGGAGCGCCTCGCACTTAATGCAGCAATTCATCTGTAAAATATGTTAATAACAAAGTGTTCAGCAGGTTTAGGAGCGCATCGTGCATTTAGTTTAGTTTTGGTTGCCAGGACCAGTTTGTTGAGTTGTGGGGGCACTTGTGTTTGTACCACTTTGCAGGTGTTGATGAACTGGGAGTGGATGATTTAGACTAGACATAATGGGTTCATAATTATAAACAGTGCAAAGTAACACTGGACAACCTTTGGCTCACAAATGAGTTTTGAACAAACTTTAACAAAATAAGAAATATGTCTGTGCTTTGTGTGCATATGTGAGTTGGCTCAAAGAGTGTTGTTGTGAATAGTCTTGTGCTGCAACTCTGTGAAAAATGTGTATGTTGGATCATTAATGACCAGTGAGCAGCAGTCAGCGCGACAAATAGGATTACAGTTTGTGTAACTGTACATTCTGCCTTTGCAGAGATTTGCCTGTCACCGGTCTTTAGTCTAAACTGCAACAATCACATGCTAAAACACGCTGAGGGGATCAAGAACAGAGGCCAGGCGTAGTTAAGTGCAGGAGATATTGTAAACACAACGTGACCCACAAACTCTGGCTTGGTGGGTCTGCTCTGCAGCCCTTTTCTGATGTCTGTCTCTGCAGGGTGGTTCAGGGAGGTGCTGCTGTTTCAGATGCAGCATTCCCTCAGGGAATTGTGGCATTTTAAACATGTGGTACATCTTTGGCACAGCTTCCTTCCAGCTCCTCACACACTCATTTTAAAGCTGCAAGGTTAGATGAACAAAGTGTGTGATCATTATTGGTTTGTGGCTGGTTTGGCAGTCTGCTGCTTCTGTTGGGCTTGGCAGCCTTTAGCTGTTCTGTACAGTGACCTGAAACAGGGTTTGCTCATGTGATAGTGTTGATGATTATCATTTGTTGTTGTTTTTTTTTTTTTGCCTTTCCTATATTTTTTTATCAGAGACGGAAATGTTCAGAAACTTCTACGTCTTTAAAAATACACTCTTCTCCAGATTATGTGCTGAGAAGAGTTACACATTTAAACGGCCTCTTCCCCATCTGCTATAAATAGTGACCTTCCTGTCTTGTGCTGTTAATAATGGTCATGTGCTGCATGCATCTTGAACGGTGTCATCATATGTTGAAATTGCCCCCGTGTATACAACGTGTTTACACAGTGGCATCATGCTTCCCTCTGACCTTTCTCTCAGAAGCTCTGTCCATGAAGAGGTGAACGAGTCCCAGTCGGATGACGACATAGCGGTCAACAGTTCAGATGAAGAGGACGGGGATGACAGCAGCTCCCTCTCGAGTAAAGGCGACCCTGAGCAGCCAGGCGAGAGCATGGTGAGCGGCAGGTCCCTGGTTCATCAGCCGCCTCAGCATATTATACAGCGAGAATCTCAAACTCTGTTTTTCTGGCTTTGTTTAGAAGCAGAGTGACAAGAAGAAAAGCAAAATACACCACATCGCCACAGAAATCATGAGCTCGGAGAGTGTGTAAGCATCCTATTTATATTTTACTCTATCACAGCGTCCTCCCTTAAAACTGCAGCAATAAAATGTTTTTGTTTTTTTTTAATATTTCAATAGTACCATTCCGTTTAAAATGTAGCGCTGCTGAATTCATATCTGGAATTTGAAAAATGTATGTGTTTCCAAATAAAACCCATACACAATTATGACCAGTATTGCTGATTGTCCGAGTTATTCAGCCTTTCAAAGTTATTTGTCTTAAGTAACTTATTATATTGAGGTTCTGCTAAATTACTTTGATTGTGGGGGGATGATAACGTTTTTACGCCCTTCATCGTAATTACCTATTACTATTAATTCGGACAAAGAAATGTCAAATGGAGGCATTGTAAAATCTTCTCAAAGTGGGGTTTCCGTCGCTGTGCACTGATAGTGAAACTCAACCACTTTATTTCCTCACTTTGCCCCGTTCATGCTTAATTATTATTTTTTTTAGCTGGACTTATTGAGGTATATATCGTAGGACAGCCTTTTTAATTAAGAAATCAGATAAATATTTATAAAAAGTCCAGCAACATTATGGTTTTGTGCTGGAGCTTATTTTATTAGTGTAATTTGTCTTTATTATATTTATGGTCAGCGTTAAAATCAGTGATCTCAGATGTTTCAATACATCAGCATTTTGTTACAAATCGTACCTTGCAGAAATGTATTTTCAATGGTTAAAACACAACAGCAAAAAGGTCTGCTTATTTAGTTTCAGCACCTGTTCATTTCAGTAACACACATGGCTTCAATCTTTTTTACTCGGTTTTGTTGTTTTTTTCTTCCAGGTTTGTTGATGTCCTCAAGCTGCTTCATGTTGTAAGTACTCATATTTGTCCTATTTGCTTCACACAAAAACAAGCTCAGTGTTTGTTGTCATGAGTGTAGAAACTGATGTTTTCCTGTATGCTCGATGTCGACCCGGTCCACCGTCTGAACCCACGTTCTTCATATGTGTTTGATTATGTGGAGTCATCGGGGCACGCCTCATGCAGGATAACTCCCCTCGGCTTCGCTCACGCGGCTCACATTCTTGATAGTTTTCCACAGACATTCCGCTGTAATTGATATGATGTTAACATTACGCTCAGCTGGACTTCAACGCAGTCATGTTGTTTGTCGTGTTTTGAGAAGTAACCTGCAATGTGTCACAGCTGCCAGAAGGACATTGTTCCTTTGCTGTACTTCCTTGAAATTTCAGCTTTAATCAATCAGTTTTTAGTTTATCCACTGCTGCAACTACTTTTTACTATGTGATTGAAGTCCATCCATCTTACATCTCTATATGATGCATGGTATGGAGTTGGGCATGTCACAAAACATCTAATGTGGTAAATGATGTTGTTTTTATGACTTTGGACTGTTTATCTGTTCAGGGTGTGTCTGCCTTCACCCAGACTCTGCTGGGACGGCTCCGGAGCCCTACTTTAGAAAAAATGGATATTTGGACAGTTCAGAGAAATGTTTTACTGTTTTCTACACTTTGCTTATGTTTGAGCTGTAACCTAACCTTTTTGTTTTGAGGCTTGCTTGCAAATGGTCTTTAGGCCCAGTGACCCTTAGTTGGATGAAGTAAAATGGAACATTGCCAGATGCACCGTTATGAAGCAAAAGACATACTGGGGTTAGTTTCTTTGCATAGAGTCAGCTTGTCTTGATGCACACAATGTCTTTTTGTTTTATTTAGCACTGTAGTCACATACAGTACACACTCCTCCATCAATATAAAACACACTCAATGACCCCAATTTAGTTAATAGGTATAGAAGCTGGACAGTGTAAATAAACTAATAGAGACACCTATTATTAATTTCAGGATTTATTTCGTGTTGTCTTTCAATTTTACTTTCTAAGACATTAAAGCTGGATTAATTCTTTGTCATACGACATAGTTGGTCCACTTTTGCATCTGCGCAAAGCGTGTACATAAGTTAAGTTTCTGTTTTGTCTTTATTTTTATTGAAAACCATTGAGTATGGCCCCGTGAGCAGATGTTTGGAGAGACAAAGGGTCGTAAGACTGAGTCATGAGTGATGACTCCTCACTGGAGAGCGAGGACGGGAAGTGCTGAGGGTCTCTGTGGACTCCAGGAGGAAGGGAGTACAGTAATGAAAAACAGATCAAGTTAAACACAATGTCAAGGGGAATTCAGATCATTCCATTTCTATATGTTTAGATACGTCTCTTTGTTTACATCTGCCCTACCGTCAAAATCCAGGAAGTCCCAGCTTTGATTTTAATCTTCCAACCCTGTATCTGAAATGAAAATAAGGAAATCAAACAATCCTAAAAACCACAGCTTCTTCTTGTCAGCACTACTCATGACAATCATGTCTGCTTTGTAAGCGTTTATCTTGTGATGTGTCCACATTTTTTATTTTTTTTTTTAAACGACATCTTTCAGTGTCTTCGGCTGTTGTAGTTAAAGAGATCACACATGTTAACCACAGGAGCACTTGGTGAGTTGCAGTCAGTAAGCAGTTTTATTCGCCATGTGTCCCCATAAAACCCAGGAGAAACTCCACATCATCAGAAAAGCAGAAATTGTGAAACTGTGCCCTCAGGCTGTCGTCTTTCTACCTCGCTCTCCCTCGTTCTTTCTCACTTACCCTCCTTTTCTTTTTCCGGCTCTGCTTTTTCTTTCTTTCTCGTATTTGGGAAATGTAAGACGTGTTCATGGTAGTCAGCAAGTCTACATGAGCGGCAGTGAGGAACATTCGAACCCCTTTTTTTTTTTTGCATTTGAACGTCTAACTTTCATCTGACCGCCAGGACTTCCGGGATTCGGTGCTGCAAACGTCTCGTCAGGGGGGGAAGCCTGTGATAGAGGAGCGCCATCTCAACCAGATCCTTTACTCACTCCCGCAGCTCTACGAACTCAACCAAGACCTGCTCAGAGAGCTGAAGCAGAGAGTGGCTAAATGGTACAACAAAGTCAGGCTAACTTTGACCGTGTGTTTACTGTCACTTGCACTCATAAGCATCAGCATCAGGTACACTTTGCAGCAGGAGCTCAAGACTTGGTCCATGTCAAACAGAACCAGAATAAGACACTGGATATCTGTCATTTCAGACCAGTCTGGCCATTGTTCGCTGAACTCTAGAATAACTATATGTCTTTACCCAGACAATTGCATGACCAATTTTTCCGTCAACCCTGTTGGTGACTTGAGAATCACAGTACGTCAGCAGTTTGACGAATACTCTCACCATGACATAATTAAAACCACTAAGGCAGAAAATCATTTTGGTTTGAATCTTGGTAAGTCACTTCCTAATGTCTGTATGCATAAATGCTTTAGATTTCCTCCATGTGAATAAATGACTGGATATTTGTGTTAACAAACAGTTGAATGGATGCATCTATAATTTATCCAGTGAATGTCGATAGCATCTCAAGAGGCCTCTTTCGACTGTTGCTCTGGGGCTCTTCACAGAGATAGGCAGTATTTGACATTTGCGTGTTCCAGCAGGATCTCGTAATACAAATAAACAGAGACGAATTGACTTGCAAACAATCAAAATTGACATGTTTGTGTTTGCGCCTCCCCATGACAAGAGGAGAAGAATTTTCTGCTTGTCAGAGGGGCAGCCTGTCACAGTCCTGCTCCTCTGCATGGAGAGGACGTTGTGCAGTGATTGGAGCAGATCGTCCATGACTGACAGAAGTCTGCTCAGTGCTCTGCCAGAGAAATCGGTATCAGTAGAAACAATAGAGCCTGCCGGTTCCTCCAAATGCAGAGCGGCGGCTCTCACCACCGCGGTCTGGTACTCGCATATTGAAGGGAAAGCTTAAAGACAAACCTCACAAAGTTTCTCTAATGTTGCTGTGCAACTACTTGGTCTGCAGATAGCCCTGATTATATTGTCTTCCAACGGTTTTAGAATGACCTTAAACTCATTTTTAGTTGGGTTTGAAATGAATAATGTCAAAAAGGAACTCAATCGTCCAATCAAGCTTGGAATAAAAAAAAAAAAAAAAAGGGTGAATGGTGTTTTAGATGTGATTTACTGATGATCGCTGTTATAAAGTTTGAACCCATTCTCAAAAACCTGTAATGAGGTGACATTTATTTAACTCATGTTATTATATTTTGTATACAGGGATGAACATGCCCGGCTCGCAGACGTCTTCCTGAAGAAAGGGCCCTATCTGAAGATGTATTCCACCTACATCCGAGAGTATGATAAGAATGTGGCTCTGCTGGAAGAGCAGACCAAGAGGAGTCCGGCTTTCGGCGCAGTAGTGCGAACCTTTGAGGTAATCCAGTCTGCTCAACCTGTTTGAGTCTCAGCTGACATGTTTTTATTGGGCTGATGAAACGTGAGGTTTTTTTTGTTCCTGAAAATTGAGTCAGCAGTCGATGTCATGTGTTGTTTAGGCGAGTCCACGCTGTGCCAACTTGGCTCTGAAGCATTACCTACTGAAGCCTGTTCAGAGGATTCCTCAATATCAGCTGCTGCTCACAGGTACACCGACACACAGTTTGTATTTATGTTATTCCTTGATGTCCTCTTTGTCAAAGTTGAGCAGTTTTTATAGTCTTTGTCACTGATTCAGTTTCAGCTCAAACGTTCAAGTTGAACCGACCTCTGATTTAGCGTCGACAGGATCATGCTGCCCTCTGGTGTCCAGAAAAATAAAACAACTCTGTTTTTCCTCCAATCCCTATATAATAAGATTTTTGAAGTGTGGCCTGAATCAGATTTGGTGACATAACATGAGCTTTAACATGAGTGAGCTTAGTGTCTAATGGATCAGGGTGAACCCTCGAGCCGAAATGTGAAGAATGTCTCTCACGTCACTCTTGTATAATTTAATTATGTAAGCAGCACCTGGAAGCCTGTTTATCTGGGATTTTGTTTCTAAATCATTACAGGAATTTACTACTTGAGACATGGTCTGCAATTACTTACCATGTGTTTGGTTGCAATATAAACCCTAAAAATGTATGCGCGTGTGTTTTCAGATTATCTAAAAAACCTTTCTGAAGACTCATGTGACTACAAGGACACCCAAGGTAAACCCACATACTTTACATACCCACTTTGTTTGATGGTGTCAGCAGATTGGGAATGTCCCTTTTTAATCTGTGTGATGATGAGTACATATTTTTTATACCTTCAGCGGCCCTCGCCATAGTGAAAGAGGTGGCCAATCATGCCAATGACATTATGAAACAGGGGGTAAGAGCGAAATCAACACTTTCATCAATTTGAACATCTTGTATAAGTTCCTGACATCTTCGTTTGTTTTTTTCCGGCAGGATAACTTCCAGAAGCTCATTCAGGTTCAGTGTCGTCTGAACGGCCATCATGAGATTGTCCAACCTGGACGGGTACAACTTCACACATTTCATAGAACTTCACAAGTTTATTTGATCATCTGAATCTGCTTAGACTCCTTTTCAACAATCCTTATTAAAAACAAAAACGAAATACACACATGAATGATTTAAAATTTCTGCTCATTTTAACACATTTTACAGATCTTCCTCAAAGAGGGCATCCTGAAGAAACTGGCCAGGAAGGTCATGCAGCCCAGAATGTTTTTCCTGGTACCGTACAAACTCCTTCCTCTTAAATGTTGCTTTCTTAACACAATCACAGTAAGATTACTGTGTGTGTGTGTGTGTGTGTGTCTATGTATGTATGTATGTATATATATAGGTGTGTGTGCTCACTCACCTTTAGTGCATTCAAATCGGTGAGGATTGTTTTATCATCCAGAATATTCCGGCCTATTTACACCAATGTCCATGTTAAATGAACAAAGCAAATAAATGTGTTAATGTGTGTCATTAAATTCATAATAAATGATCTTGCACGCTAAAATAGTTGAGAAAAATCTAGAAAATAAGCTGACACAGATCATGTAAAACACAGAGACTGGAATAAAGTTCATTTAATTGTTTTTATTCTTTTTTTTCTTTTTTCTTTTTGTAGTTTAACGACACGTTGCTGTACACCACCCCAGTTCAGTCGGGCCAGTTCAAGCTCAACAACATGCTGTCTCTGGCTGGGATGAAGGTGAGATCGACCTCCTCTTTTCTTCCTGGTGCCGGTCATATTTTCACATTATCACCAGATGGGAGTGTGCTCACGATGACATTAATTACAGGTTAGCAAACCAAGTCAGGAGGCCTATCAGAATGAGCTGAACATCGAAAGCGTGGAGCGCTCCTTCATCCTCTCTGCAAGGTAACCGTCAGAAACAAAAGATCTGCTTTAAGATAACAATGGCTTTTGTTTTAAAGATAATGAGGATTCATTTTCATAGTGGAGTTGTTTTACACATGGATCTGTGGGAACTGAATTATGTAGTTAAAGACTTTCTTTCTCTCTGTAGCTCGCCTGCAGAGCGAGATGAATGGCTCGAGGCCATTTCAACAGCGATCAGTGAATACACCAAGAAGAAAATCAGTTTTATATCTGGCAAACCTCTCCATGAGGTAAGATTAGATGATGAAGTTTGCCGTGTTACTTAATTTCATTAAGGTACCATTTCTTTTCCCACGTCTGCACGGGGTAGAGGATCACGTCTGTGCTTTCTACTTGAATCCAGGGAGCACTCGGGGATGGAGATGATGGCACTCCGTTAGGAACCAAAGCCCCCATATGGATCCCTGACCCCCGCACCACCATGTGTATGATCTGCACCTGTGAGTTCACTCTGACGTGGAGGAGGCATCACTGCCGTGCATGTGGAAAGGTGAGGGACACAAACGGCAGAAACAGATTCTCCCACAAATGAGTAAATGCCATTTCTGAAACGTTCATAAAACAACTGCATTTGTGGACTTGGCTCAGGTGGTAGATGGTTTTCCAATATCAAGGTCTTTGGTTGAATCTCCCAATCTTGATGTGGGGAAGACACTGAACCGCAAAGTGCTTCGAATAGTGATGAAGGACTTTGCATGGCAGCTGTTGCCATTGTTTGGGAGTGTGTCTCATGTGACTGTGCGCTATTTTAGGAAAAGTCCATTTGTAATATGCATTTGTGCCTTACAAAAGACCTTGTGGTTTCATATGAGGTGGAAAGACTGCAGATGGATTTTGTTCCAGTACACGTACTGTCACTGGAAATGTGTTCTAGCAGACGTGTTGTTTTAAAAAAAAAAAGTACTCTTCACACAAACTACTTTTTGGCAGCATTTAATTATATTGTCAGGAGCGGTCATTCGTTTGAACCTGCTTCTATGTAAAATATGTATGTCTCAAGCAGATTTCACTCGTGAACAATAAAGTATGTAAGTGTTAAGGTATGGTAAATAAATGTGTATATATAAAGCTGGAACTGATTTCATAAATGCAGGTCAAAATGTTTGAAAGTTCATTTTACACTTTGCACATCCAGGAAACTGTTGGAGGGGAAGGGCCTTGCTCAGGGACTTGAGGGTGGTAACCTGAACTGTCAGATCACAGAGCCCACCTCTCTTCCTCAGGGCCCCCCTCTCCTCCGTATCAAGCTGCTTCTTGAAAATCAGGACTTTCTTTTCTATTACTCCATTCCCAGGTGGTGTGCCAGGCTTGTTCCTCCAACAAACACAGCCTGGAATACCTGAAGAATCAGCCAGCTCGAGTGTGCGACCAGTGTTTCACCGTTCTGCAGCAACAGAAGAGTAAGCCCGCCCTCCCTTTTTCTTTTCTCGGTAGTTAACTCCTCGTTTTCCTGTGTTTTTCTAATCTGGCTGCATTTCTGTACGGTCAGATGAGAGCGCTTTGTCGGCCGCCGCGTCTGCTGGAAGCAAAGCGGCGTTTCCTTTCACACGCAGGCAGAAGAAGATCCCTGCAGCCCTCAAAGAGGTGGATGATGTTTTGTTCTGTTTGAAATGCGTTTGTATTTAGTCCGACCAGGCTCCTCATCAGCCGGGGTCTCACTCGTTTCAGGTATCTGCAAACACGTACGATTCCTCCATGAGTGGGTATCTGCAGAGGTCCAAGGCCAACAAGAAGCAGGGAAAGAGGTTGTGGTTTGTCATCAAAGACAAGGTCCTGTACACGTATGCTGCAAGTGAGGTGAGCCCCGACATTCTCGCGACGATCAGATCAAAAGGATTCATTTCACATCTTGATTTTCGTCATTTCTTCACGTAGGATGTCGCGGCCTTGGAGAGTCAGCCCCTGCTGGGCTTCGTGTTGAACTTTGATTCTTCACAGAAGCTGCAGTTTAAGCTTTACCACAAAAACACACTTTACTACATTTTTAAAGCTGACGACATCCAAACAGCCCAAAGGTGCAGTAGAAAGCGACTCTGCTCATTGTTGCTCGCGGCGACGGCTTTAAGAATGTTTATAATAATGGATTTGTCTTCTGCGTTGAACAGGTGGATCGACTCTTTCAAAGAAGCCACTGTGCTTTAATTTGTCGACAGCGGAGGTCACAGGTCATCATCCTGGTTTCATGTTTTATCTCAGCACTGTCTGAATGCTGCAGAAGGCCCCTGGAGACGCCACACTAGTGTTGAATCCCAACCAAAATTCTAAATTTGACTGTTTTTATCAGATTTAGTGTAGTTTTAGAGCACTCCCGTGGAGTCGTCCATGTTATCGTATGTCATTGTAATTAATTTGTTTCCCATTGGGAGGCTTGTAGATTTGTCTCAGATTAAGGAATTATCCCACAATTATCTGTAACAAGTATAATTAGTAGGCTTGAGCACTGATCTTACCAGGCCATTTTATTTTATTAGTGTTGTAGCCAGAGATTGTACATGTTGACAATCAATAGTTTTCACATCAGAACAAATCATGTTTTCTCTTGTCAGAGAGTGATTTTATTTTTATTTTTTACACATATACGGAGTAGTTAATAGCACACGTGTGCACAGTGTTTACTTTTTTATGAAACTCACCTCACGTTATGAGGAGTTTCTGTAACTTCAATGACTGATGGTGTCTTAGTGTCACATTCACTGTATATTAAAGTGTAAACTATATCATGACATGTTTTGTACCTGATTCACTTAAAGGGCTGTACATATATCCACACAGTTATGGAATAAACAATTCTTGTAAATAAAATGTAATGAAATTGCTATAAACCTGATTTTTACAGCTTAAATTGTAGTCTGTGTATGCTTTTTTTAATTTACTTTTTTTTTGTTTGCTTTGTTGGAGCCATGATAAAGTTCACTAATGTTGACATTATATTTTTCTTTATGTTGCTGTACTTTTAAGTTGAAATTTGCACCCTGAAACAAACTCATGAATCTGAATTAAACATACATGTTATCTTTATTTACTTCTCTGGGCTATATTAAAGGATAACCAATGAACAATACAGAATGCTACAATCATAAAGGGAATAACATTACATAAATGCTTTTAATTATGTTTTCAAAATGGGGAAACTGTAGTATACAAACATCTTTATGATTGTAACAATTCTGGTAAATAGATCAAAATCACTTACTTTACAATATCCTACTGTCAGGAATTTTTTGAAAAAGTTACATTCTTCCATATTTAATTCAACTGATGAAAAGTCCTTATATATTATATTCATTACCAATAAAGTGAAATATTTGAAGTGACTTTTTTTTCTTTTATGTAAGGATTAAAGAACATTATCTTAAAATATTGGAATATTTAACTAGGTCTGATCATTTTCCTGCTTTCAAATTAAAATGCATGATTATCTATAAGCCATTTGAACTTTAGTTTATATGAGAGTATCAATATCTAAAGAGACAATTATAATCTCATTCTTTTTTGATGAACATTATTCTTATAGAGATTTATATTATATCACTATAAAGCTTGCCAGAAATGTATAAATAACATTTCCTAATAATCACATGACATCAAGATCAGATTAGTGAAGTGATAGTTGTGTCATTTTACACCTAACAATAAACACATTGAACTAGTGGTAAATACCAATGTGTGGTAATTGATATTTATTTCGATAAATAACATTTTGGAGAAAATTATTTTGTATAGCTTAGACAAGGATTGGAGCTGCGTGGTAGAGCAGTGGTTAGCACTCTCGACTCGCAGCAAGAAGGTTGTGAGTTGACATGCCAGTTGGGACTTTCTGTGTGGAATTTGCATGTTGTGTGTGTGTGTGTGTGTGTGTATTTCCTGGTACTCTGGTCAGATTATTTAAGTGTTTTAGTAAAAATAGTAAGACAAAACAACACCGAGCAGAATGCAAAAAAAATAAAAAATCATTGTGCCTCCTTTATTACAAGTATCTCAAAGTTTGCACAAACATGCATGCAAAATTCTGAAATTGGAAGATATAGATTTTGGACATTACACTGTATAAATGAAATGGTATAATGCTAAAATTGTACTCACCATTGTTTAAGATATTCAATTTATTCAGGGTTTGTTAAAAAAAAAAAAGATATAGAATTACATGTAAATTATTCTTGATGTCCCCGTATCTATTTGCACTAAAACAATTCATATAACAAGGGTTCTTATTTTCTGCAAGTTTCATGAATACTTATGTAAACATCTTGAATATGGAGTGAATTTATAGTTCAGTAAATGTAATGTTTTTGTGTAATGTATGGATATCCTATATGTGAAAGTCAAATTGAACTTTGTCAATGCTGTTGTACAAACAAGACAGACAGTGGAATCAAAATTACAGAATACAAAATAGAGAATACAAACAAAATATGTCACTCACAATAGAATGCAAATAAGAAAATAGAGAATATAGACAAGAAAGAAATGCAACAAGAAAATCTATGATAAAATAGGAGTTGAAAACGGAAATATGCAATCTATCCCTGAACAATACAGTGTAAATTCAGAATAGTTGCAATTGGATATAACATGGACATGAAATGTGTATAAAACCTCAATGAGGTCAGAGGAACACTTGAAGCAGTTTCACTGCTGTGAAACTAAAGCATGTCTCAATATTTAATGCATAATTATTAGGATTAAGCAGTGTTGTGCTTCCATTCAATCTTTTTCAATGTATAATTTGAATGTATTCTCATTTGTAGTCCATTCATTGTGCAACATTTCATTCCAGAGGAACTGGATCTAAACTACATATTCATGATAAAACATCAAGCACTGCGTGATCTGTTTGATACTTGCACAGATTTATCAAATTTACTGAAAAACGCGAAATAAATACCACATTTCCACTTATTTTAATACAAATAATACAAAGGCGCGGGTTGCGCTCGAACCCACGTCACTGCGCGTGCGCAGCTGTCATTTTATTGATGAAAAAGGTCACGAACTCTGACCCTCCCATCAACTGCAGCAAACACTTAAAATATTAATTTATTGAAGACAATACGTTATCAGACACGGCAGCTCCTGGAGAGGTAAGGGGTTTCCCCCGGCGTGGGTACGCTGGAGGTCCGCGGTGAGCCGCCAGTTCGCCGGCAGAGGAGGGAGTGTTCATCAGGGCTGCAGCAAGGAAGCTGCCGTTAGCCATCTGCTAGCACACAGCTAACTCAGCTCCGGAGCTCGCAGCAAATCTCTAGGCTTGGCAAGTATCCAGAAATACCGGCGTGAGTGCGTTGACTCGGGTAGTGTTTTATCTGCGTACCTCCGCTCAGTGTTCCGCACAGTGATGTTGCGATCTGGGATGCTAGTTAGCATCGGTATTAGCTAACGGCTAATAGCTGTCACGCTAGCAATGCTACCTTGGTTCCGCAAAGAAAGCCCGTGTTTCTGTAAATGTCCGCGAGCCATTAGCGCGGTGTGGTGTCCGCTCAAACGGTGTCCCGTCCGGCTGCAGACCGACGTTGAGGTCCCGTACCAGAAACGGAGACAGTTCAAGCTCGGTTGTAAAGACCGGAGTGGCGCCGATCACCCTGCGGTCGGGCATCCTGGGCCTTGAACCCTAGCACGCTTTAACCCTTCAATGTTGACCTTTCACCCACAGGAAAAGAAATACCTTTATCTTCCGTATCGATTTTAAAAAGCTGGCTGTCTGGAGCGCGATTGTGCTCAGACTTTGTCTGTGCCTCACATTTGTTATCAAATCGCGGACAGGTTTAGCGGTATTTTTTCAAGCAGGCCACCATTAGTGCAGTTTCGAGCTAGCTTCTGCCGGGTTGGTTAGCACAGGCCACAATCTAATTTTAGTTACTGACATGATATGTAGAGGATCAGATGTTTTCCTTCTGGTTGAGGACAGAGGATATCAAAACAGATGTTGACTCGTCGGTTCTTCGCTTCGTATTAGTGTGTCGAAGAGCAGTATAAGGATGTTATTAGATCGTGAGGGAATGTAATGTAATTACGTTGTAAAAGTTGAATTAGCGTCTGGTGATCGTACTAATGTTTCGCTCTTATAGCTGCTTGACATTTTGTATGAAACGTGACAAACCAGGCGGGTGAATTGATGTATTTAACGGTAAAGCTGCGGAAATCCCACACAAAGGAAAAAGATGAGAGCCTGAATACCAGATCATGATGTTGTCTTTTATCGTATATTTTGCTGATGCGCTGAACTACTTAATTGCATAATGTAGCCAGTGCTCTGATGGACATGTTCCCACGAGGAGTTGCAATGATTTTATTCTCACAATGAGTGAAAATTTGCAGGGTGGTCCGTCATTTGGATATGATCGATCATTGTGGGCCTCCTCTGATCCTTATTTCCATCCAAGCACTGCGGATGATTACTGCCCCCCCCCCCCCCCCCCTTTTTTAAATAACTTAAAATGTATAAACTGCATAATAAAATAGGTCAATTTATGCCACTTTGTTGTTGTGTTTCTCTGCTGAATGTTGTTGTGACTGCTGCACATATAACACACTTGGAGCAGTCACAGAGTAATGTACAGCAACATAAGATATAAATATGTGATTTGATAGAAGTCTTCACTAAATAATTCTACAAATGTGTCCTGTATGTCTTTCATTGCTTTAGTTGAGAGAGTGAGTAATAAGTGAGAGTCTGAATCTGTTATTGCTGCAGTGGGAGTTTGTGCTGCCTTCTTGAGTTCAGTAGAATGTACTCCATGTTCTGGACGTGTGTGGTGTTTGCTCACTTGATAATTGCCTGTTGAAAGATGTCTGGAGGTTATAAGAGAGCCGCTGTACCTATGAATTTCCCTCCTGTCTTAAATTAAGATCTGCATTTTCACCTGAAAAGTTGAATTGCCAATTCTTCTGTAAACACCAAATACTCTGAGCCCCATGGAATCTGAGTACACGTACATGTATATGCTCTCGTCTTGTATGATCGTAGCACTCTGGTCTCCGGCTTGGAACAAGTAGCGTCTCAGCAGTATTAATTGTGTTGCTTAATTCATGATAATATCTGAGAAGAACACTATCTCATGGATCCCTTTTCATATGTTTGAGATCAAGTAATTAGTTTCTGATCATCAAAGATGCATTAATCGGAACTCGGTGTGTTAGTAGCTTTGTTTAATGCATGCACGGCAGACATCCCAGGAATATTATGAAAAATACATCTCAATGAAAGCACTGTGTATAGTGATAAACTAGTTATTGTAGCCACAATTGGGTCATTGATGGGACAGAATGTATTCAGGTTCAAAAAGCAAGACATACAATTTTAACTAATGTTTTTATCATCCAGGATTAGTTTTAATCCATCATTAAATAACTGGTTTCATCCTACAGGTGTGTGTGCCTGTCTGATGGGGTGCTGATGTGACGCGCAGTGGAAGGAGGTGAAATCGGTACCAGAATGGATGGACAGACTCAAAGGATTCAGCTTTTGTCAACAGATAACAGCATGGCTTTAGGACACCGAATCCAGGTAAAGTAAAATCATCTCCATCACCAAAACCCTGCCACCCCCATTTATTTGTGTGGGAATAAGCCAGGGCTGCACATTTATATTCCAAATATAATGTCAGCATATGTGATATACAGATCAGATTGTATGTTTAAGTGCACTGTGCATTCCTGCTTTGCTTGTTTGTCCAATCATTTGGTGCCTTATTGCTCCAGATACCTGCCCAGTGTGGAGAAAGCTTAGAAAGAGACAAGCGAGTAAAGTCTGCAACGAAACAACTCTTGTGTAATCTCGGCCGTGTGTTTTAGCCAGAGTGCCTCAGCTGGCTGGTTTGGCTGAAGCTTCACTTTGTGCAAAGGGGTTTGAACCACACAGGAAGTTCCCTCACAAAAAGCACCCTCAATCAATCAGGTTTTAAAATGAAAATAGCTGCTGTTTATCAGTGGATCATATTTCTCCTCATTTAAAGTCCCTTTATCTGTTAGCACTGATTTTTGGAAATAGAAAGACAATACCATCATCTGCTTCAGTGTTAATTTATCACAACTCACCTTTCAATTGCAATACCTAAAATTATGAACCTTTGGCTACGCCCCCCCCCCCCCCCTCCCCCGGTTAATGTCGCTTTCTCAGTCAAGCTGTCGCAGCTGGCAGTGTGTTTACGTGGCAGCTGTCGGTGTCGAAACCACAACTTTTGGAGCCAGCGTGAAATTTTTTTGTCGGGGAGCCATAGGCAAGGTCGGCATTATTTAGTGGAGGGATATGTATAAAGATTTAATCTGAAATTAAAGGAACATACCTAAAGTGTTCAACAGGGAAGCTCGGTGGCTAGCTTGAGGAAGCTCATCTCTGCTACTGTTCTGTAATTGATATTGTATGGCAAGATTGTTAAAATTATACAAGACATTGCTTTGCTTTAAACAAATGTAGACATTGCTGATTATAGTTGTCGCATTGAGTTTGTGCTGCGCACAGCTTAGTCCACAGGAGACAATCGTCCATGGTTTCTTGGGTTTTGGAAATGGGATGAAGTAAACCCTGTTATCAGGATACCTCGTATCGCTGTTGCATGTGCCCCTGGCAAGTTGTTTCACCATTTTTGCGTCTTAAAGGATAATGGTTCACTGTGGAGTTTCATGTTGAGAATGTCCAAGTCTGCTTTTACGGATAATTGGTTGTTGAATGCTATTGGTTTGTTTGTCTTCAGGTGTTCAGAGGGGTGTCCCTTACCCTAAATCAGAACTTTGAATTGGAAAAGCAGCCTAAAAAATGATTGGTTTACTTGCTTACTTCACGTGGTGCCACTGTAGAATAAACATGTTTGCACAATTTGCATGCAAGTTTAAGTTTTTCTTCATGTTTGTTTCTAAATGGTTAACTCTCCTCTAAAAGATTGTAACTGATCAGCAAACTGGGCAGAAGATTCAGATCGTCACAGCACTGGAGCCGTCCTCTCCCGGAAAGCAACAGTTCATCTTGGCCAACGCCGACTATTCCCCTGGTGGGAAGGTGATTCTGGCCAAGCAGGAAGGCTCCCCCAACAAGGTCATCCTCGCCGCTCCAGACGGCTCCGGGGTCAACCAGCTGCTATTTGCCTCCCCAGAACTGGCCGGGCAGCAGATTCAGGTAGCGCCTGAAGACATTGGTGACTTCTTCCCCCTCATTCTGATAAACAAATTACCGAAAGGTCTTATGACTGACGCATGAACATGTTTAGTCAGATGAGACTTATTGCTGTTTGCAATATTAAATTACACTATTGTGTCCGGTTGTTTTTCAGTTTGTGACCGAGAGCTCAGACCAGTCTATTATCAAGCCCGTGGTGGAGTACTGCGTCGTCTGTGGCGACAAAGCCTCAGGTATGTATTTAAACGTCCATTTAACAACAGCATGTTTTGCAGCGACACACATTTGCGGATCTTACTCTGTTTTGTCGGTCCTCTCTCAGGCCGTCATTACGGAGCCGTGAGCTGCGAGGGCTGTAAGGGTTTCTTCAAGCGCAGCATCAGGAAGAATCTGGTGTACACGTGCAGGGGCTCCGGAGAATGTGCCATCAACAAACTGCATAGAAACCGCTGCCAGTACTGCCGGCTGCAGCGGTGCATTGCGCTGGGCATGAAGCAGGACTGTAAGAGACCGTTACTCTGCGCTGCAATGGAGTATGAGGAGTCGCTGCATTAAGAGCTAAGATTTGTTTTGTCCCGTAGCTGTACAGTGCGAGC
The DNA here is from genome assembly GCF_963383615.2 of Lipophrys pholis. Lineage (NCBI taxonomy): Eukaryota > Metazoa > Chordata > Actinopteri > Blenniiformes > Blenniidae > Lipophrys > Lipophrys pholis. Next base: position 9,384,947 of record NC_137631.1, on the reverse strand, counting down.
GGAAACCTGTTGAGGTGAACACCAGGGAGAAGTCTGTAAACTGTGCAGCTTCCACTGAAAAGATCTACATTCGTAAGAACCTGTGCAGCCCTCTGGCTGCCACTCCCACCTTCGTGTCCGACAAGGAAACTGCACGGTACGTGCTGCTTGGAATGAGCCGATGTTGCACAGATTTCTATCTGTACAGTCAAATACAACGCTGTAATCGAATTTGATAATGTATACGCTGGCAAGCTACTCAATCTCCTTCAAGGAGCCACATTATTCCTCTGTGAAATGTTGAATGTGCATCCACATCACAACATCAGAGGTGGTAATCATCAGCTGCCTCCACAAAATGAATCCGCTTCGTGATGTAATTTAGAGAAGAACAACTTGTTCTGCACGCTGAGATCCAGAACAACAAGACCGGACCTGGGCGGATGTCTGGCAGCTCCCGAGTTCATCACCAAATCATCTGAAATATAAAAAATTGAAAAACAGAGTATTTTTTATTTGATTTTCCCATTTAAGTTTCACTCATTAAATGACGCGTCTATGAATTTGCTTTACACCAACTAAATCAGTCTTTCTTACACATTTGTATTTAAAGTAAAATGTTTCACTTCACACTTAAGAGGAAGTAAAAACAGTGACTCAGTTTCAGTATTTGCTCTTGGTGCTTTATAATAAAGAAGAAGCTCTAATTATCGGCATCTACTGAAAACTATGATACTATATATCATTTTGTGGTGTGCAAAGCAATAAAATGTGAAATGTAAAATATCTTCAGGTCTACAAGTTTGCTGGAGTCCAGCATGTTGCTCAACATCCAACAACCTTTCTCCAAGCTGGAAAACACCATTTTAATTCCAGCGTCGCCTGACAAGGTAACACTGATCTTCGGCTCGCTTTACATGATAACTATTGACTAGAAGCTGCATTTGTCGACTTTCATTTCAGAAATGTTTCATCGCACTTGGATATGCTAACAAAAAAAAACACTGAAGTTTGCATGCCAGACCACTAGTTGGTGCCGAGTTTCTGTAATGAACCTGCACACGAATGTGAGCGATGGTTTAGTAAACGCGGCACACACAAAAAAAACATCCTTTTGATAAACACCGTCGTCCCTCCGCAGGACGACCCGTCTCAAGGTGACCTCGGCACGCTGGCCAACGTCGTGACCTCTCTCGCCCACCTCAACAAAACCAGGGAGCTGAGCGACAGCAGCAACGACCTGATGGGAGTGGAAACGCTAAGCAACGGCGACAGCTCAATGACCGACATCCAGGGGGACGAGCAAACTGCAACTGATATCACGAGGTGAGCCACCTGTCGGAACGAATCAAGAAGCTCTGATATTGACCAGCAGTCGTCTTTTGAATATGTGGAGCTCCACAGAAGCTGGAGATGGAAACCCAGGGGCTGTTTTTTCATGACGCTTTAATAGAATTTCCTGGGGGGCCATGTGGTTTCAGAAAGCCTTAATCAGGCCGGCCTACAGTCAATCAAAAGTATATTTTCTTCCTGCGTCTCTGAAGAGCACTGCTGTGCTTTGAGTTGCATCCCGCATTTCTATTTTTGGTGATCTCTTTGAACAGAAACCTTTTGTGTGTCCACAGAGCTTTCGACACCCTGGCTAAAGTGCTCCACCCGGGCGATGGCTCTGCCGCAGATTCTTTGGAGGCCACGATGCAGCTGATGTCAGGGGACCAGTCGGGCCCTGTAGTGGAGCTGGAGGGGTCTCTCCTCTCTGACAGCCATATCCCTTTCAAGGTAAGTGCAAACCTCAGCTGATTTGATCCACTGCCGCTCAGCTCTGGGATCAACACTTAATGTGTCTGTTTGATTTACAATCTTTCTCTCGTTGCAGCTTATGATGCCTTTGCCTGTGCCAGAGTACCTCAATGTCAACTACATCTGTGAGTCGGCGTCCCGGCTACTTTTCCTCTCTATGCACTGGGCCCGCTCCATCCCTGCCTTTCAGTCTCTGGGGTAAGCCTCCGTCACACCGCTTTCATCTGTCCGAACCTTCGACTTAACATCCTGTTTAATAACACAAAGTTCTCAAGTAAAAATGCGAAACTTTCGTTGGATTTTGGGGGTCCGCCATAGTTTTAGGCATTAGTCATTTTGACTGTCATTTTTTGGAAAAGACGCTGAAAAAATAGCAGACGCGTTTCTCAAAGCCGTCTAAAATATGTGTATAATGGCCATCACGATATGTCACCATCTGATTTTGCTTAAATTCATCTTGTTTTGCCAAAATATAGCGAATTATTGGATCGAGTAAACAATTCGTGACTGACTTCCGGTTTGTATTACACCCAGTATCGAGCAACGTGATTGGTCAATTAATACCACGTGGTATGTACGTTTTGAAAGGCAGCCTCTGATTGGTTCATAATCCTCTGACTCATCATGACACGTTCAAATGCCGGGGCAGAGCCGAGGAATTTGAATGAATTTTCTTTCCAAGATGCTGAGGAATTATATCGGCAGAATGTCTATGGACCTCTGATCAATCTAATTTTTCATTTCCAAAATGTTGACACGTTTGGATAACGGCACATTATTCATGCTTTTCATTGAAGAATAAAATATTATTTGCTGGGAAAATGCTGATTTTGATTTAAGTATTGACAAGCATGCTTGTTCCATCACCAATTTATGTGTGACTGACATACCGAGGCCTGGCGACCGAGCTATAGAAGGCCAGCAGGTAACAAATAAGCATCTAATATTCAATTAAAAACTAATTAATAAGAGGATAATAGAAACTATTTCAGCGTTCAAAGTTTACCGGTGCTCAGTTTAGGGTGCAGATAGAAGCAGTGTGTCAACTGCAAGGGACATAAACAAGTACATTTTAGTGAAGTTTGGAGTGAGGTGAGTCAGGTACAGGTCCAAGTGAAAATCATCACCAATGAAAAGAAGCTATTACCTATAAAGAAAAAAGACAACTTTTTAACAAAGCAAGAAGGTATATTGGATGCATCAGCAAAAATGTCAAGAAGAAATGGAAATATATTACTTTTTAGAAGCAAAATCTACATGTCACAATGTAGTATTTAGTAGTCCAGAATGCATTACAATGCACCATTTAAGGTCTATCTCTGTAATCAATTTATATATATATATATATATATATATATATATATATATATACACCCCCCCCCCCCAAATTTAAAATTTTAAAATAAACAACAAAAAAACAATTTTGGACACCCAGACTTTTCAGATGGACACCCAAAACACAGATTTCTGCCTAAAACCATGGTGTCCGTGTACACGACAGCGGTGCTCGGACCCACTGAAATTGCAACTTTTCCAAAACATTCCGTCTCCATGGAAACGGAGGAAAGCCCAACTTTCTGAAATGCTGCTACTGCTCATGCACACCACAGTCACGATGAATAGTTCTTCTTTCCATGAGCGAGTAGATTGAGAACAACGTTTCCTCCAGAGTGTCATGACTCTCAGTCCATATTGGCCTTGGTAGTTTTATAGCAGTCATACTCCGTTGTCTGTCCATAAGAATGTCTGTGTACTCACCATTGTTTATAGGATATTGTTCCCTGCATGTGTGTGTGTGTGGTTTCATTACATAAACAAAGAACATCACCCACTAGTGGCTCAGCATGGAAACTACATATTATTCAGCATTTTAGCCGTCTGTGTAAACGGACATTGTTTTCAAAATTTTGTCTTTTAAATGAGAAACTTTTCTCCAACGAAAGCGCAACAAATATTCGTCTTCACTTGAAATGTTGTTTAAACGGGGTCTAAATGATATTTGAGTGTGTTTTTCCCAGACAAATTAGCACTCTCCTCTGACTGCATTTCTCTGTAGTAAACTCTCCATGAATCCTGTTTTATTTTACAGTGGGCAGGACAATGACATCAACTTGATGAAAGCCTGCTGGAATGAACTTTTTGCCCTGGGTCTGGCACAGTGTTCCAACATTATGAATGTTGGTACCATCCTTAGTGCCATCATCAGCCATCTGCAGACCAGCCTGCAGGAAGGTAAGAGGGCTCTGCTGTTGGCTGCTTGACAGCGCTAAAACTCCAGTGCAGCTTCACAAGGAGGAAAGACATTGAAGTCATTTGGGCCTGAAGTATATTGTAATAAAGGGAGATTTCAAATCTGCTGTGTTCGTTTTAATGGTACAATTCCACTTGAATTGGCTGAAAACTCCCCTCCTTTTCCATTTCGGTCTCATCCTAACACTCTTTAATGTCTCCGACAGACAAGCTGTCCCCAGAGAGAGTTAAGCTGGTAATGGAACACATCTGGAGGATGCAGGAATTCTGCAACAGCATGTCCAAGCTGTCCCCAGACTCGTATGAATATGCCTACCTCAAAGCTATCGTTCTTTTTAGTCCCGGTGAGTAGAGTGCGAAACTTTCTGCATGCCTTTCTCCGTGAGCAGCTTTAGCTTGATACTGTTGTCTTTGTGTTTGCCAGATCATCCGGGCATCGATAACACCCCACAGATTGAGAGGTTTCAGGAGAAAGCCTACATGGAGCTGCAGGACTACGTAACCAGGACCTACCCAGAAGATTGCTATCGGTTTGTAATTTCCCATGTTCCTGTTATGTATTGTACACGCGCATCAGAATTTCTCATCAGTGTTTCATGTCTGATTTGATGCCTCCTTTCCCCCTCATTACTCCCAGGTTATCCAAGCTGTTACTGCGTCTTCCCGCCCTCAGGCTGATAAGTGCAGCTGTCACAGAGGAGCTGTTTTTCGCCGGGCTCATTGGCAACGTGCAGATTGACAGCATCATCCCATACATCCTCAAAATGGAGTCCACTGATTATAATAGCCAGACGGTCTCCGGTGTCTGACACCCTGTGCTATTAGTTTCAGCAACGTTGGACTGTGGAAACCCGACAGCCAGCCATTCACAATGCTCAGCAGAGCGGCTACTGAATGCTCGTAACAACCTTTTATTTATGACTCGGCGTCCTGTGTGGATGATCATGACTCTTACCTCGCTCCTAAAGGGGACCCCTTCGTAAGCAGTCGGTAGAGCCGGTCCTCAAAGAGGACGAATGGAATCAAACTCCAGTGGCATAAAGAACCTTTCCATTATCTGCCCGGTCAGACTCGCCCCCTCCAAACCTTGAAAGTGGACTGAGCTTTGTAATGTATATATTATTTTATGCTTCACAATCATCTCCCCTCCCCCTACAGCTCTTGTTTATACTTCAGACAATTAATAATGTTTGTTTGTCGCAGCTTTCCCACATGAACATGATTGTTTTTTACTCCTCGAAGGTTTGACATCATGCGAATTTGAAGTATTTGTGTATAGATTTGTATATAGACGGCACCAAGAAGGCTACAAAGGCATCGCTTGGGAATTCTTGAATGAATTTTTTTTGGAGACATTATTGGCCATGGAAATGGTGATCGTGTCAGGTCATTTAAAATAAAAAAAAATCTTGAAGTCTTTGTACCTGCTTGGTCATGCTTTTATTGACGGTTCTACTGGCAATCCCCAAGTTAAACTTAAACTTACCCCCCCCCCCCCCCCCCCCCCCCCCCGAGAGATTTTTCTAGGGTTATTCTGAATTTAGTACCACACTGTTTACCTTCATAATGTTTTATTTGTTCTTAATACATTTGTTATATGACAGTCAGACATCTGTAATGTTGCTGTCAAGAACATTAAGTCGGTTCAGGATTTACAAGAAACATTAGTCTCATGAAACTTTGATCATTAAGACAGAATCTTTGGCCTCAGCTAATATTCACACGGTGAGCAGAAAGCAGAGAGACAACAGTTTCATTTGTATTTGTTTCCCTGTTCAGGGAATTAGTGCTGCAGCGAAGTATTAAACATTAGGAAAACTCACATGCATACAAAAACATACATTTAAAAATCCAAGAAGGAGGGATGATACAGTGAACTGAAACAACAGAAGCATCAGTGACGTGCAGTCAGGGTATGCAGGGCCTACCCAGGGCTGAATGAAAACTTAATTTTGATTATGTTTTGATTATAATCTAATTGTTTATTTTTCAATTTCCGGTAGCTTACAGTACCTATAGGTTTACTATATGTTACTACGTTAACATTGATGACCCGGCCTCCTGATGCTCACCAATAGCTTTAACAAGCAGGATTGGGTGTTTTGTAAGTTCTTGCCAAACAGAAACTATGAGCACATCTTTCACTTTTAATCGAAATGAAAGTAATCCAAGTATCTCCAGTTTTCAGCAACTGCACTTTATTGTCAAGAAGTCATTCGTAACTGTGAGTTTTAAATTGGAGTATTTGCATTCTTTATGCTTATCATGTCGACCTTTGACCTTTGGCCCTCGATGTGCACTTAGCAGAGGCGTTGTTCAGACTTTTTTTTTCTCTCTCTCTCTCTCTTCCTCAGCATGTGCACATAGACTATCAGTGATAGCAGCATGAACACTGTATGAACAGATGAATAGTATGACCTGCTGCTGTTTTTAGAAGCCCTTTGTGCTTTCCTGTTTGAACCTCCTCAGCGCTATCAGATCTCTGCATGGCCGGCTTCGCTCGCTCTGAAGCCACAAATGTGAACGCGTATACGGCGGGCAAACAGAAGAGGGGCTCTCCTATCGGTTGTACAATCACTCGTCTGATTCAGAATTGGAAAAAAACAAAAAAAACAAGCCAGTGCTGATTGTTACTGTAACTGTTCGGGGGGTTATTTGTGATGCAACATAGGCTTTTGTGTTTATGGTGGATTAGCTCATTCCAGACAGAGCCGGACTGTTTGGGTCTGACTGCTTGAAGGTGCGCCACAAGAAAAGTGCTTGAATCTCAAGTACTACCTTCAAACTCTGCTGACAGTGGAAAAAACTGGTATCAGTTCAAGTAAATTCCAAAAGCTACATCTCGAACAAATACTACCTTACCATTCTCAAAAAGGTCAAACCAGATAAAACTGCCCTGAAGCTGACCAGCATGACTTTTCCACCAGTATGCACACTCATCACACTATTTTTAGATTGGTCTAAACCTGTGGTGTGCATTTTCACTTCCTCAATTAAGCAGTTCTCATATCTGAGATGAACAAAATATTTTAGTTTCCGTACTTTTCTTTACATATTCATGATGTCAAAACATTTGGTTTGATGATTATTTCATTTTACCGGCAATTGTACAATTCTGGCCAGGCCTTGCTTATAAAAGAGATCATTTGATCTCAATTAGCAAGGAAAAAATTAGAGTCCATGTAATCTTTGGATTTTATTTCTTATATGATGTTATAAACAGCTAGTATTGATTCTGAATAAACATGTTTTTTTTCACAATTTGTTTATAATTTAGAGGCATATTTTGATGTGTGTAATTAGTTACAAAAAGCACATTATTCACAAACAAACGGTGGAAATATTAACACGGACTTCGGGAGCACCTCATCCAGATAGTTTTAAGGAGCTGGAGCCAATTCCAGCAGACGTTTGAAGAAAAGTTGCGTACAAATGTTGTCAGTCGTTCAAAGAGAAAACGCATTCATAAGCCCACGATTGACCTCACGCCAGCACAGCAGAGCAGCCAAAGAAAGAAAACCCCTGCAAAGGTAGAACATGCTCGCTCAACAGAGTTTTGCTTTAAGGAGAGAGCGGTAACCACGCCATCGTTATTTGTCTGCTAATACACTGAATAACACTCTCCACAGCACGACACTGTAGAAATAGTTGGTTTGAGTCAAACGGATTATGTGAAGTGTGTTGCTTCAAAATGAGTGTGTGAATAAGACTCCTGAGCAGTTTCTGTGTATACCAGAGTTATTCATTCATTTTTTTTTCATTTCCAAATTTATTTCGAGCTACACAACACACAACACAGGCATAAAAGCCAGAAAAAAATACAATAAAAGAAAAAATAATAATCAACACTCTAGCTCGAAAAGGAGTGGGAAGAAGACAAGCTTATTAACTCCCACCCCTGTTCATAAACTTAAATAATAATGATAATGTGGCTGCTACAATAACACTGTTAAAATAAAACAACAACAACAAAAACAGCCAAGACATATAGTCTATTATATAATGTAAGATATTACTAATACAATATAATCACTTAGTTATTTCTTGTTAACTGAATTACATGTTATATCCTCTTACAATAATAACAACCATAATGATAATAATAATGATACCAATAACAATAATAACAATAATAACAACTGCAATAGTATAATAGTAACAACAACAATAGACTTCATCATTAGCTAGATCTGACCTTTAAAGTATACATCACTTTGTAACACCCATTAGTAATCAAGTACCCATTTCCTCCTGGTATTTTGACCATACCATTTTTTTATATCTTGATTTGAACTGATGAATTACAGCAAAATGTCTCTGTCAGTGTAACCTTTATGTAAAGTCTACACTTTTTTGTGATGAAGATATTTCTGGTTGTTCTAGTGCTGTGCAAGAAACACAAAACTGTGTGCTGCCATTTCTATAAAATTGGATCGATATGAAAAAAGGACCGTGTTTGAACATTTTGCATCCACACCTGGGAAATGTTGCCACTGGTGTGAACTAACCTCATATTCTATCGTTATTGTCGAGACACCATACAGAAGATGGACGGACGAGTCATTGTTTAGCTGAAGACACGCTTGCTTTAGTTTTTGTCTTATTCACTTAAATTGTACACACAACATATAGTTTAAAGTAGGTGAGAAATTATTTATGCCACCGTCTAAGTGAATAAACCACAGCAGTGGTGTCAAACATGCGGCCCGCGGGCTGAAACTGGCCCACAAGTGCCTCCAATCTGGCCAAAAGTACGAGAAAAAAAAACTTCACCCCAAATATGATGGCTGTTTTCTTTTCATTTATTTATTGGTTGCAGCTGTTTTATTACGTGTAGCCATCTCATCTGTGTCTTGAGGCGCATCAAGCTTTTGAAATAACCTGAAGAGAGGATTTGTGGTCTTTTTGCAGCTTTGGACCGCCCAAAAAGGACAAATCTCAGTGATTTGTTGCAGAGTAAACAAGCCACACAAGTAGAGGACATGATGTCGGGATATGTTATTGTATTTTGCATCTGCATGCTTTGTGTCTTTGTTGACCAAGGCTGGATTTGGGGCAGGCAATACATTTTGAATACAATATTGTCGGACCTCTGACGAATATGTGAAATTGTTGGAAAAAAAACAAATTATAAAATGGGCCCTTTAAAACTGCACACATGTCTAGGAGGGGACGTGTTTTATATAGGCTACATCGCCTCTAAAAGTTCTTTTCAAGCAGAATCTATTACGTAATTGAATTTTCCAAGACTTCTGTTCAAAGTCCCTCCTTGCTTGTGAGGATGATGGATTGTGTGTTGGTGATACACACACTGAGGCTTTATCTGCTTCCGAAAGACACGTGTGTTGAAAGAGTTAAGAGAGAAGAGAGAAGCCCTCCTCTCCTCTCCTCAGTGCACCACCCTGCAGGGAGGAATAGGCGGAGTTTGGGTTCACACACACTTTTTGTATGTAGCGGGGAGCAGCCAGTCAGAGTATGTGTGCTGCTCCTGCTGCTGCTGTTTAGTGTGTCCGTGTGTATGTGTGTGTGTGTGTGTGTGTGTTTTTTTTTATGTGTGTGTGTGTTAGTGTGTGTGTGAGGGGCCAGATGACGGGGCTGATCATGGATACGAGTTGAGGAGAGGAGAGAAGAGGAGAGGAATCCCCCGCCGCGCCGCGCCGCACCGCGCCTGGCTTCACTCCGGAGATTATTATGCCCAGCGCAAACGTGTCCGTGCGAAGTTTGTCCGAAGTGGAGAAATGCCTGAGCAGCCGGACGGTGAGTGGATCGTGTGAATGCATGTTGCAGGCCGGCTGTCGGTCGTCCTGATCGGGGGTGGGGGGTGGGGTGGGGGGGACCCGCCACTGTACCAGCGGTGCATTGTTGTCTCCGGAGCCGCGCGTCATGTGAGGCCGACAGCTGCGACTCTTGCAGGGCGGCGTAAACAAAAGAGCTCCAAGTAACATGTGAGAGCAAATGCCACAGGGACAACCTGCATGTCTGCATTCACACGCAGTGAGAGGCGTTTATTTTACACCCTGAGACTCCTATCAGTGTGTCCACATACATAACGGCTGAAATAGGCAACATTTTTCCTCTTTATGGACTATAAATGTAATTTATTTTACAATGTGAGCCAAAGTGTAGCACACCCATTAGAAGTTTCTAGACCAGGGTTGGGCTATTGGCTTTTCTTTTTTTCTGAGGGGAGAGTGCTGCTCAATCTGATTATATCTCTCATTTATAAGTAACGTTTTGCATTGTTTTAATACTTGCCTTGAATCAATCATATTGTTAAAATGATCTGCAATTTTGTTGTCTCATATCGGTGATCAGTGAAGATGGGGAAAGCTCTGCCTGCATGCATGAAGTAGTGACCACTGGTAGAATAAATCTACTGTATATTTTATTTCTCACTGACCCCACTTGGACAGTTGAAGGGCCACATGTCGCCCTCACAATGCCAGGGTCCATCCTGGCAGTCTCAAACAATAATGTTATCTACCAGGACAATGTGTCGTGGCATTTTCAGGTACTTTACAGAATATTTCTTTAAACGGCATACTCGAATAATTTGAAACATCAGAAAATTGCACCAGAAACACGCATCTGGTGGCCCCGTGGGACAAAAGAAATGAGTTAGGTCAAGTCAGCTTTGTTGTCAATTCATCGGTATGGGCAGTCCATACAGGGAATTAAAATTGCACTGAATGTGTACATTGTTTATCTAATAAGCTATGAGAGTGGGGGAAATCATTTAAATGTAGTTAAACATGCCATACTCTGTAATTACAGTATTAGAGTATACAATGTTGTGGATCATCGCTTTCTCTGATGACATCAGTCGGTCTAAATTCACTGACATCATTAACATTTCCAGGTGTTACACAGCATTTTGCTGTTTTATTAAGAAAAAGTAAGAAATACTTGATCATCATAGAGTGAATCAGGATTTAAAATTTTTTATTTGATGTTGCTCATCTACATAGTATCTTTGTGGCTGTACCAAGTGTTCCAGTTGCACTGCTCATGATGTGTTTGTTCAGGGCCATAAAACACACATGGGAATTAATAATCTAAACAGAAACTGACAGGCTGGGCTAATCTGTTTGTTTCTGTGTTACTGAGTTGCATTCAGGTGTCTCTGTTTTTCTGGTTCTTCAGTGACTCGATACCTGAGCCACTTCATCAGAACTACAAACTGATTGCATCATTTCTATCATATGTGAAGTTGTTGTTATAAACAATGTCACACGTCAAACGATAAAGGCATTTGCAAGTAGTAGAAATCTCATTGTTTCTTAAATTATTATTTAGTTTTTTTTGCCAGGCCCACTTTTGATGATGCTGTTAAAATATTTTTTCTGCCTTTTACTTTTAGTTAAAAAATTATAAAATTGAAATCCCTGTTCGGATTTCATTTAAACCCCTTTCTGTTAGCTTCTCTTGATTTTAGAACAAAAGGGGCAAAAACACTGTCATCTAATGAAAATGCATCAACCACAATATAAATCGTTCTCCAGATGAGTAACATTCCAGTTTCTAGGTTTCTCCTCGACGCATTTCTATCGGAAAAAAAATGTAAAGTGCATTTTTAAATGGATGGAAAATCCATTGAGTCTCCAAGGCTATGTAGAAGCAATAAACAATTACTGTTTGGTTTGGGAAATACTCAGAACCATCCGTTTTGAAGAAAGTGTTTTAGTCTTCTCGTGTTATTGAATCACAAAGAGACAAAATCCTGATCTTATTTTATAACTTTACCCCCCAAAAAATTCACATCTACCAATCTCAGGTTCATCCAAAGTACAGGCTTCATTCTCTCTTCATTCACCTGATTTCCAGAGATTAAAAACTCCCCTTTAGAAAACAGGTTCTGAGTAAAACCGTTGGAGCGTCAGCTAATGGAAAAGCCTCACGCAGTCGGAGGTCCCCTTATGCCCGTGACGGATCAGGTGCAGTATGAACCCAGGTGCAGTCGGTGACACAGAGGAGAAGAATGTGCGACTCTTGTGAAACCTGGAAATCGGTCGAGTATCAAACAGTCACAGCTTGTTTCTCTTTCTTTATGTGACCTCAGATCTGCCCTCCTGTCACCACACGCAGTCCAGCTCGTATTCGGTGTATGTAGAGCTCCTGGTAAACCCCCTCTGGGCTGCCATGCGAGAAAACAGCAGATTAATTAAATGCTAATGCCTCCCAATAAATGAAATCAATAACTTTTTTCTACCAGATGAGAGCTTGAAGGAATCTTGCAGAAATACATTTGAGCCGGCTTCTCGGCTAAGCCATGACGTAATCACCAGCACAGTGTTCGGTGGAACAACACGTCTGACTGTTGGGTGGGTTTATTAGATTAGATATAGACTGTGTGGTTACGCTTTTTCTTCATTTTGTTGGCGTCAAATGACATTCCAGTTTGGTTTCTCAAAAAGCCTTTGTGCAGGAGATCTAGTAGGTTAAAGGCCACATACTGTATGATGCAACACTTCGATTTCCGTGGCCTCCCTCCAGAAGCTGACTTTAACCCTCTCTTTAATGGTGCCTCTGTGGAGAGCTTTGTGGTATTTCTCTCTTTTGGTGTTCTGTGTGTTTTATCTGGAGACTTTTTCTCACCTTGAAGTGGGCGGACACATGAAATACACTGCCATTTCTGTGATAGCAACCTTTCTCCATTTTGATTCTACAATGTAGTTTTTGCATGGCAAATGAGGTGCCTAGGCCCTCATCAGGTCTTCATGTGAGCGGTCCGGCCCCCCCACTTTGAACCATTGCATCCAATAAATCTCCATGTTTACCTTAAGTGAATCCCGTTCAGCACTCTCGCAGTCCTTGGGGGCAAACAGACACTCGTAGTGTTAATGGGCTATTGATCATGTCCTTGACCAGCTTGTCTATGAGATAATAGTGAATACATCTTGGGGTTATTCATTCGGGGAACATAAGACTTTAAACTTTGTTGCTCAACCCCCCTCTCTTCTTTTATTCCAATGAGGCATACTGTTTGGCCTCTCAGTAAAGAAAGCAATCAAAGTTTGACCACATAGGCAGCTGTGTGATGCAGATGAGAAGAGGAGGAGGAGGAGGAGGAGGAGGAGGAGGAGGAATGAAGGGGAGGATGCAGAGGGCGAGCTATCTGAAAATGAAAGCTGTGCTCTTTGTTGTGCTCGCTCTCTGGCTCTGGTTTTCTTCCCGCTTCCCTGTGTGAGCCCTGAGTGGGAGAGTGTCTGTATCCATGAAGATCAGCTGGAAGGAATACCAATAAGCACTGCAGGCTTCTTCCCCTCTGTGGTTCTGTTCCGCGGCTGAAGGGACGGTTTTGTTCAATCTCTATGAGAGTCCCGGCTCTATAACCCTGTCTGTGTGGGTTTATTTGGGGTGGCCAGAGGCAATGACAGAACACTAAAGGAGTGCCACTTTATGTGAAACACATCAACAACCTTGCTATTTGGATCCATTCACCTCTGATCACTGCAAACACCTGTGCATGTATTTGCCTGTGTGAACTGACCCTGTGAACCATCAGATTACAGCTGCGGTTGCGAGAGCTTTCAGATGTTATTTCCTCGTAACGGGGACAATGCGTTCCTATATTTGCTTTGGAAGTATAAAAGCTCACACCAAACACAGGAGGGGCAACACTCTTAGCAAGAAACCCGACGTATTGCCTGTGCTTCCTGCTAATCAGAGCCAATATTTGTTCTTCCAGTGCTTCTTGGTATTTATTAAACACCCGCTACTTACCAACCCACTTCTAAATAATTTGTGAGATTCCACCCCACTCGGGTTCAGGACTTTAATGCTGAATTGCTGCTTCGCCTAATGCGGCAGTGGGCAGACGAGCTCATGGGCTGCTTTTGCATGAAAAACGGAATCACTAACTAGATCATTGATCCAAGTGAGAGCTTGCTGCGGTCTGAGATAAGCAGCATCTGCAGTTTCTATCACTTCCACTCTCTGCTCTCCACTCCCAAAATGTAAGAGGGATATTTGGGCTCTTCTTCTCTCAAGCGTGAACAGTGTGCAGTGCTGGCTTTAAGATTGAGGCTAATGCAGATGGATCTTTATGATATGCTGTGTAGTGAGGTCAGAGCCCATTAAATGGGTCATGGTGTTGGACAGACGCTGACTGCTATGTAGGGCAGCGTGGGGGACAGGGGGCTCATACAGGGCCGAGGTGCGAGGGAGGCTCCCCGAGGGCCTGATGGCTCCCCGGCATATCTCCATGAGGATGATGCTGATTGGGATGAAGTTTGCTGCTGAGCTGTGTTTTGGAGCATCTTCTATTCCTGTCATGTTCATATTCAAATATTAGTTTCCACAGTGGTCTCTCTCTCTCTCTCTCTCTCTCTCTCTCTCTCTCTCTCTCTCTCTCTCTCTCTCTTACTGTCTTGTCTCCGACTTTCTGCTCCACTGACACACTAATATCAATGGGTGAGTCAAACAGCGGTGTGGGCGTACGCCTGGCATGTTAATTTCAAAGGCAACATCTTGTGTATTTCACGGTGAGAAAACACCATAAAAAAAAAAAAAAGAAATCACACATTTCTAGTGATAAAACATATTTTAAGAGCCATGTCTCCCACAGCTATTAAATCCCAAAGACTTCCATGCAGGGTTTCATCCCGCAGCTCAGGAATGCCGAGGCCCCTCGGAGTTATCTTCATCTGTTCTTTATTGGGACACTTGTCTACATGTTGATGAACTCTACTCGGTTTCGACAGCAGGAACCATTGCAGGAAACTGTGTGTGTGTTTCAACAGCAGGCTCACTGAAGTATTGCTAATATTAGTTCACCATTACAAGAACCAGGCTCCAAGTTTAATTATGAAGTAACTTTTTAACCCTCAAAAAAGTCTCTGGTCAGGGAGTGGTACTTTTGAAAGGTTCAGAAACTTCAGGGGACGCATCTGCTAGTCCGTACACATCTGACAGGATGACTGCCCAGCGGGGGCTGGCCAATAGAGGGCGCTGCTTCCACAAAGAAAAGGAAAAAACCCCAAATAAATATCTAAACTCTCAATAATGTCCAGTATGTTTATGCCAACAAACTAACAATGAGCCTTGAACAGTATGTGCTTGATTTTCTCCAGATAATCTACAATGAACGAGCAGATTAATCTCCAGAGTGTGTTTATGAGCAGCCCAGAGCGCTGGAGAAAGGCTCCGGGTAGCACTTATAAATGTTTAGTTATGCTCATATTCATTAATGACTGAAAATCTAAGAGCTGAAAAAAAGCTTTTTTTTGAGGCAAAGTGTAAAAATGCCTTCAAAGATAGATTGATGTTTTGGGTGAAAATATACTTGATATACCTTTAGTTCTCCCGAAACTCTGACTAACGGACATTTCAAGTAAACCAGCCCCAAAACACATTTTAGAGCCACCTAGAAAATATACAACCAGTTGCCACTGTACCTACCATGTTTTAAAAAAGTGAGTTGCTGTGTGTTGACAGTTTTTACTTCTTTTATAAACATTAGTGATTTGATCAAATGGAGGATTTAAGCTCATCTGGTGCTTTGGATTCACCATGTCATGAACTGGTTTACATGGTCAGCACAAATGAACACCCCTCCTTTACTGTATGACTTCATATCCCTTTCTATTCATTTTACTTTCTGTCCTCTGTGTCACTGCTGCCTCTTTCCACTTCACTGGGCTTTTACAGCCTTATTTCTTAATCACTGATCATTGCAGAAAACCTTAAGTTCTCGCCTCCTTTCACCCCCGCTTACCTCAGGAACCCCAGTGAACCACTTTTGTAAGTGTTTCAGAGAAATGAAGTGAAAAATAGGACAGCTCTTCAGCAGATTTGGAGGGACGTTTTCATTAGATTGAGGCTACTTCATTTGAGCAGAGGCAGTCATGCGGAGAGACCCCTCAGATTGTCCCTGCAGTTAGTCCGAGTGGGTAGAAATGTTAAGCAGCAGCAATAACGGCAAAATGGGTTTAATAAGCGGACATGGTCCAGATTGATCAAATCGTTGAATCTGCCGATTGTCTGTGTGTCGGACTTGCTCCGCGATGTAAAACATCTGGGCTGAGTTATCCATATGTATCGAGTTGCTCTCATGAATCACTCCTCATCCTGCCAAAAGCCATCTTGTTTTTGTAAGACAAAGCGAACGCCCCTCGTTCCAGCCGTGTGACACAATGTCCGCTTGAGTCTCGCTGCTCCAGGTGCAGTGTAAATATGGAAGTTGTGTCGATATTCTTTCCAAGTATTATCTACTCTTCTCAGTCTGCTCCTGCCGCAGGCCTCAAATGTGATTCATCAACGGTTGCCTGGTGGTTATTTGATCTATTTTACGCTCATCCCATATCTGCCTTATCACAGCAACTTGAAGAAATAAACTTTGAGCCCTGTGCACACTGCTTGGCCCCTCATGCTACAGAGGGGAATATTGAAACTTTCAAAGTGGGGAGAGGGACCGAGGGGCAGGCTTAGTTCCAGCCCTGCAGAAATAGCATGCAGTCTAAGCTGTCTGGTCAAACAGGCACTTCTTTGTGTTTGTCATTTGAAAACTAAGAAGACTTGGTAATTTGAGCAACCTGCACACCAGCCTGCCTAAAACGTCCTCACAGAAAGCTGGGGATATTGTGCTTCTCTTTCTGCCGCATCACGCACAGGTACAACAAAAGGGCAGTTTGTGTTTGAAACCCGATTGTTTATTAGACAAGAGTTATTGCTGGCACCCTGGAAGGAGCCGGGTTGGTAATTGGATGCAGGGATGCTCTGGTTGTACGTCACGCCAGAGAATCCATATGCAGGAGCTCAGTCACGACAGTGCAGAGGTAGGACGTGACAAAGTCCGCTTTTTTTCTGTAGAGAAAGAGTTCTGTGTTCACTAGGGACAGATGCCAGCGCGAGTGGGATGAGGAGAGAGACTCGGACACCCAGGCACGCTTGTCGAGAGCAGTGTGGCTTTCTCTGGTTACACAACATACAAAAATGTGTACATATTACACATGTGGTGTGTAATTATTGGCCAGTGGTGTGGCTTATACAACGACGTAGTTGTACATGCATAGCAGGAGTTGGCAGCGATGTAAGCAGCTTGTTGTGTGGCTGTAAAGTACTCGGGTGGATCGAGTGGAACCAGAGGGAGAATGCAGAGCAGACCTGAAGTTTATGTAATCAATGTGGCGAAGGAAGTATGATGCAAAGAGTTTTAAATCTTTTGTAAACGTCAACAGAGAACATTAACAACTTAACACGAGCACATTAGATTGCTATTCACGACTGCCTAGCACGGCCCTCAACCAACCTGCTGTTTCTGTGTGAACGGACATCGTTTTCAAAATGTTGCAGTGTAAAAGCGAAAGATTTCTGAAAAGAAAATGATCAGTTTTCACTTAAAATGTCGTCGTGTATAATGGGCCTTTGTTTCCACTGTCTTTTGGCAAGCTGAAGCTATGAATGCGTATTGGAAGGTTTTCAGAAGATTGCGGTAGTTTTGAATTGTCTTGACGATAAACAAAAAACAGGTTGGCCTAATTTATTCTTTGTTTCTTTTATAATTTCTTTGATTGTATGCCATGAATTATTGTCTCCAAAAAATTCAACAGGTAATTCCACGTTGCCACGACGTAAAGAATTCACCATCGGAATTTAGTTTCTGCACACTGTGACTACCTTGACGGAACGATGTGACAATCCTCCCGGTGTTGTCGAGACTCATCCTCTGCACTAAAGTGGCAAACTAAATTACACGCCACTTCCCTCATTCTCGGAGAGAAAAACAAACGTGCGGCAGCTTTTGTGTTCCCTTGCTGATGACACATTCTCGAAACGAGAGGTGACATAAAGTTCCTGCTCGAGGCATCAAAAACTAGTTTGACTTGTTGATTGAGTGTGAGGTCACAGTGCCAACGGCGATTAACATGACATATTTGAAAACGCGCGTTCAACTGAATACAAAGTTTCGCTCAGTGTCTTTTTCGTTTTAGTCGGAGTGTTTATTATGTGTAAATTAGTATCTGCGATCGGACACATTGAGCCCGAAATCCTGGAGTTCCGCATGACAGTCACGTGTTGAGAAATGTCAGCGTGCAACGAACTCTGAAGGTACTTATCTGACAATATGTGACCATGACGTGGTGATGTTGAAATGCTATGCTAAGCAGTATTACGAACTTAAGTCTGCCTGAGGTAGCCGGGATCTGTTTATTTGCGCGAAACCAGCAGTGTTACATTTGTGAGGGATTAGTGCTGCTTTGTACCGCCCATAGTGCTTGTTGAACAACACTTTGTATTAAGGATTTATCAGCTTACATTCCCTGTCATTACTCCGCTATGGCGCTGTGATCAGCTCCCGAGATACAGTGGCTTGCTTTGCCGCTGTTACATGACAGTTTGGTTACTTTTGAAATGACACTTGAGAGTTAAAACCCAATGAAGTCACTGCTTTGTTTCCTCTTTGTAGAGTGTCTTAGTGTTTCCTGATGAAGTTGCTTACTGGACCTTTGTAAAATCAACTTCACTTCCTCAAATCTGCAGTAGAGATTTCTCAAGACACAGCAGTCAAAAACAAAGCTTAATGCTATACTTCCATGGGATTTGTAATTAACTGTCCAAAATTAAATCAAACTGGAGACGATGTCTGGAAAAGGGATTTTCTGAGCCTTGTGGCTTTTGTGTGACATTATCACTGACCTACATTTGGATGTGCATGCTCTACTTGCTTCAAACACAATAATAAGCGCTATCTCAAGTTTGTCATCTGTCTTTCATACTATAAACAAACAGGATTAAAACTGTCTGGTCGAACCGAGCAGATGTGCCAAGTAAGCGCATTACAGACACACCCAGATGGTCTCACAGTGTCGGGGGCAGGATCGTCCACAAGTTGGACCTCGTGAGAGGAAACACACGGTGAAAGGGAACTTGAACTTGTGACACAAGCACATCGAAATATGAGTTGGTGATTATCAGTCCATCCATCTTCTACGTAGGGACTTCATTCAGTGTGGGGTTGTGATGAGCTGGAGACAATCCCAGATTAGTCTGGGTGGAAGGCGGGGTTCATCCTGTTGAAGTGTTCCAGTCCTCGCAGCACCAACACGGAAGAGAGAAAATCTCACACACATACGCTCACAGTCACATCTACTGGGAAGTTAAAAACACAAGTTCAAGTAACACACATGTCTGGATTGGTGAAGGAAGCAGGAGGATCCAAAGGAACCCCCCCCCCCCCCCCCCCCCCACAAAAAAAAAAATGCTCCAAACCTGAAATACTCCACCATGTGGCCCAATTGATCTGTTTTTAAAAAAAACCATCTGATTTTATTTACTTCAAAATGGTCCTAGTAACAATAAATAGTATGGCACTGGAATTGATGACAAGTTATCTTTTAAACGAGATATGGATCATGCTTTACACCACAACAAAGAAGACCTGTAAAGTTTAATTTTAGAGGTTATCATGGCACTGTTATACCCGTTCGACCCACTCCAGATCAAATTGGGCTGTATGTGGCCCCTGAACTGAAATGTGTTTGACACTACTGCTTTAAAGAAACTGAATATCTCTCTCTTTTCTTTTTTGAGACACAAAATCCAATTCTTTATTCAGTACAAGGAAACAACTTGATTTACCTTCTGGGCTATGGCGATGTTGTTTATATGAATGTCCCTGCCTGCTCTTTACACATGTGGATGTTGTGTATCGAGGAGCGTATGGTTCATAACAGGATCGAAATGCAACACCTACCAGTGTACCCTGCACTCTCTGGTTAATTGGCTGTCATTGTCCATCAGTTGCCTTTTAATCGGTACGCCATCATCTAAAAACCCATCGTGGACTGTTTCAATCTTACCCAATATCATATATATATCACATACATATATACATTTACCCGAAAAAAAACACAAAAAAAACCATTTTCTTACTTGAGGCAGGTTTATTGTGTATTTATAGGTGCAGCTTGCCCTTTTTAATTACCGTACTGTTCTTTTGTGTCCAATATATATCATTCATCTATTCTGTGCAATAATAACATAATCTGTGGATGAACAAAGCAAATATTCCTCACTATCAGACTCCCCAGGATTTCGCAGGCCTTTTTTGTGATTGTTGTGGACCAAAATCCCTGATATTGCAGGACCTTTTCCATAAAATTGCGATTAAAGTTGCTGTGTTTTTTAGGCGTTTGTTGCGGCCAAATTCAATTCAACTTTATTTATGTAGCGGCAAATACAACGCAGTCATTTCAAGGCAGTTTTACAGAAAAAAAAAAAACAATTCCACATGAGCGAGCATAGGTGACTTAATCGGAAGAAACCTGCAGAACCAGGCTCAAAGGTGGCCCAAAGTGTGAGAACAACTGAAAGTTTCAATAAATAGTTTTGATTTCTCCCTTTTTCCCCACTATAAATCAATATTGTTTTGGAAAATGTGTACCGGGAATTAACATTCTGAATTAATGACATACTTTGACTTAAGAAAAAACACTGACGATTGTGCTCTACATCACCTTAACATGACAAACGAGAGATCACCTGGACTACAGATACGTAATAAAATAGGCTTTACTTATCCAAAAAGAGATGCTACGGCTGGCATTCCAAAAGAACAATCAGGAGGACGACAGTAAATTCTAATAAAGTACATTTATCTCGTCTATTTAAGACTTTTTATCTCAGCCTTCACATAAAAACAGAGATTCACGGTTCAAAAGTTAAAGTGAACAGAATCTCACATAAAACATCAGATAAAAACATAAAATGCTCATTGCACTGTCTCACTGGAAACACAGCCCACACAGCATACACACACACACAGCATACAAACCCCACCGCCACTAGTCCCTCCTGACCTCCAGAACCAACCCCCTTTGTTTATTGCTATGATAGACAGTTGCTTACGATACCAAAGCTGCAACCAGGTTACAGTTTTGTCTTTAGTGAAGTCTAACAGGTCTGGCTTGTAGGTCGAGGTCGGGGCTCTGCAACCTTTAAAACCAAAGGAGCTATTTTTGTGATTTTCCACCAAATCAAGTTTACTTGCTGCTGCAAAACACATTTAACCTTTAAAATGAGTCTGACACAGGCTCTAAAGTTTAATATATACAGTAGTTTTGAAACATGTCTAAAAACGGTCTTCAATTACAATTTTGTCTGGTAGACATTTCATTACATTTTCAGCTGTTTTGGTACCTGATTTTAGTGATTTCATCCTTCTTTTCAATTTTCACATTCTAGAATAGAATAAAATACAATCAAAATACTTCATCCATCCTGGAGGGAAATTCCTTGAAGCATTGCTCCACACTGAATAAATACAAAGAAAGTTGAATATCAAATAAGACAGGATTCAAATAAAATAAGTAATTTTAAATATTAATGTACAAGGTTTAACTTGACTCATATAAGTACACAAAGGATGAAATTAACCAAAACATAGCAAGGAGTTATAATCTTATGGCCACAGAATAGATCAACAACATTTGTATCTCTTTTCTGAGCAGTTTGGCTTTTTTTCTGCTATTTTTAAAGCCCCCCCCCCCCCCCCCCCCCTTACACATTCTTGTCATTTTAGCATGTTTTTCCCCATTTCTTTTCCCCATTGGTTTTAGCTATTTTTCCCGTTTTAGTTATTGTGCCTTTTTTTTAATCTAAGAGATAAAAGTCCTTTTGAAAATGACCCTGGTGTGTGGAGGAAGTAAAAATAATATAAAATGTTTATTTTAGTATAACTTGGTGAAAGCTCCATAAGGCCGCTACAAAATGGCCAAAGAGCCACATGTGGCTCCAGAGCCGCAGGTTGAGCATCAATGGTGACCAATCATGTTCGACTTCAACAGAAAAAAAAAGACAAGAACAAAACAAATCGGCTCCCAATCAGTTCCTGTTGTCAAAGAGGCGGCACTTAGCGGCGGTTCGCGACCGACACATCACTACTCTGCACTGCCCCCTGCAGTTTGAGAGCAGCCGCTGCATCACGTTCATGCAGAAAGCGTCCAGCCTTAAGGAGTACATAAAACACAAACCAGCTTTTCCCCACTCCTGTGTAAAACACTGGATTGGTTAAAGGTGCAGGCCGCATTGAAATCGTGGGGATTTGTTGAATTGGCGTTAATACAACAATTAAAACAAAAAAAATGCATGAAATTGGAGTTGTAGCTCAAACAATGGCTTTTCTAGATAGCCACTATTGCTGAGTAAACATATTTTCTAGATAGGCACTATTGCTGAGTAAACATATTTCAGTTTTAAAGTTCCCCCATTCAATTAATACGGTTTCTATTTCTTATTCTGCTTCCTTGTAGGACCGATTGAGTACTGATTGCAGTTTCCTGAACCCCACTGGATCAATGCGGCGAGGCTCCTCAGAGAATCATCTGGATTTTGACCTGAGCGATGGAGGTCCCAGTCCTGCTCTTGGCTTCGAGGTCCAGCGGAGTCGTTCCTGCTTGGACAACCTCCAGCAGAAGATACTGAAGGTCACAGAGCAGCTCAAAATAGAGCAAAGGGCCCGAGATGAGAACGTGGCGGAGTATCTGAAGCTGGTGAACAGCGCCGACAAGCAGCAAGTTGGGCGCATCAAACAGGTGTTTGAGAAGAAGAACCAGAAGTCGGCGCAGAACATCGCCCAGATGCAAAAGAAGCTGGAGCAGTACCATCGAAAAATGAAAGAGAGTGAAATTCAACACAGCCCGTCTCCGCATGCCCACAAGCACAGCACTATACCCAGGGAGTCTACCCGAGAGCTGCTGAGGGACATGACGGGCAGCGGCCGGCACCCGACCATGGACAAGGTGAAAACCATCGGACCAGGCGTTTCTCTCTCGCCTCCTTTCTTCTTCAGCAAGCCCAGAGAGTTCGCCAACCTCATCAGGAACAAGTTCGGCAGTGCTGATAACATCGCCCACCTCAAGAATAGCCTGGATGCTTCTTCTCCCCTGCCCACCGACAACGCGGCAAAGGGGCTGAGCAGCAGCACTTCGATGGTGGACAAGCCCAAGTACCCCAGCGACGACGAGTGCTCCTCGGGTAGCGCTTCTAATTCAGACGGCAACGGGCACCCAGTGGGGGGAGGAGCAGCTGTGGGGCCGGCTCAGGGCCCCAGTCCGGGGCAGCAGACCCCCGGTGAAGCTCCGGGTCGACTCGCCCTGAGCCTGGAGGAGGTGAGGGAGATCAAAGAGACCCAGAACCAGCTGGAAGAGGATATCGAGGAGTTAAAAGAGCAGTTCAAGAGAGAGTATGGCATCATGAGCCAAACTCTGCAGTTAGAAAGATACAGGTATGTTTATTTCACTAAATAATGCATATTTGTGAATCAGTACACCCCACCAAGCCTAAAGCCTATTTTCTTTATTGCAGGTACGAGCGTTTGGAAGACCAGCTAAACGACATGAGTGAACTGCACCAGCACGAGATGGCAAACCTGAAGCAGGAGCTGGCCAGCATCGAGGAGAGGGTGGCCTACCAGGCCCACGAAAGGGCCACAGACATCCAGGTATCTTAACAGGAATGTAAAGTAGCTATGCTTGATTCGTACACTGCAAGAGAAGCAGCCGAGGCGCTTGTCATTCAGGCGGCATCTTGGAAGTATGCCAGAGCGGTGCAGTCATGTACACACATAAGCTTTCCTGAATGTCTGTTCGCAGTATAGGAACATCTGAAAATTGTATTTTTCACTCTGGCAGCCATAATGTTATGAACAGGTGACTAACGCTGGAGTGGGTGGGATGTATCGTCAGAAAGTGAACAATTTTCTCCTCAAAGAGAAGCATTCAAGTGAATTTAACAAGAACCGAGTTGTTTGGACAGATGACTATGTTGGAGCATCTCCAAAACAAGCTCTCGTGGGGGTGTTCTCAGTATACGTGTCAGTATCTATCATAAAAAGGGAAAAATGGTGAACTGGCAGCGTATTGAGTATTCAGTCCCATTTTAAAATAAAACACAGTCGGTTCTCAACAAGCTCCTAAAAATCAATTTTCACTTGTATTTATTCGGAATATCTTGAAGAGTAGTTCTACATCTTTGGTTTTTAGAATGACCAGCTCTCCCTGGCTCTCCCCACACAAGTTTTAATCCATTGCACCATATGTAGATCAGCTACTTCTGATAACTGTATTTACTTTTTTGCAGCTCAATGATGAATTTAAATGCCAATCATAGTATTGGATGGTCAAATTTGTCACAAGATTACGGTCAATCCTTAAAGTAGTATTTTGTTTCTAATCTAAAATTGATGACAAAGCCAGTTCTCACCCATATCATTTCCCACCGTGTTTCTCAGGAGGCCCTCGAGTCGTGTCAGACCCGCGTCTCCAAGTTGGAGCTGCAGCAGCAGCAGCAGCTGCAGACGGTCCAGCTGGAGAGCTACGACGCCCGAGTCCTGCTGGGGAAGAGCATCAACATCATGCTGGCCATCATCACCGTCATCCTGGTGTGCGTCTCCACCGCCGCCAAGTTCGTCGCTCCGCTGATGAGGAGCCGCTATCACGTGGTAGCCACCGTCCTGGGCGTGTGTTTCCTGACCATATTTTGGAAGAACTGGGAGGGTTTACAGTACGTTATAGACAGACTGCTGGTGCCTGCCTAATAGTGACGATCCCACTAACACCGATGCTGTCAGGACAGGATTGTCTCAGAGGATTGGTTGTACAATCGTCAGAAGACACGATCACCACGCGTTCACTGAAGTCGCTGTTTTTCTTAGAAATTGGACTTAAATGAAATTCAGGTGATTTTTTTTTATTTTATTTTTCCCTCCCCTCTTGTCTGAGACTTGAATGTGTGTGACTAACAATTTCCTATAATCTTTCAGAATGATATTTATACAACAGTAACTTTTACTACTTCTCCGGTGATTGCAATGAAATGGTCAGGAGATATTAATAGTCCATTCAAGTATTAGTAAAGATGACGAGGAGTGTACTTTCACTGTAAACCACACAAAGACATGGAGCTCACTGTTACAGGAAAAACAAAACCGTCTTAGATGATGGAAATACTGGGATTTCTTTTTTTTTTTTTCTATTTTGTTTCCATGAAATTGAAACATATCCTGCACTGCAGGCATGCACCGGAGGGAGCCGTCACCCGTAGTATCTTATTGGCCGTGGCGATACAATACAATCAGAAACCTTCCAGAAATAGTTTGGCAAATACAGTCAGTTAGTTCTGAATCAGCCGTGTAGCTTCACTTCGTAAAAATTGTTTTTTAAAGGTTTTGGTGTCGACCGGAGGTTTTTGTTACATTTGAACAAAGCAAGTTAAAGCTTTCCTTGTGTTTCCAGACTTTGCTCTAAGCCAGTGGTTTTCAAAGTGTGCGGTGAATCCGCAGGGAAAATTTGGGCAGGTCATTTTTTTTCTTTCAATTTTCAAAGTGAAACGCTGATAAAAAAAATTGAAATAATTGAATGGTAAAACTAGTAATTGTTTCATTAAAACTCACATTTGTAGAACTAGATAATAAATAAAAACGATTTGATAAAAATGATAAATTAAGCTTAATTGCATTCCATGAAAAGACTTACCAGGTAATAATATCTCACATTGTAAGTCGGGCTCATCCTGTCCCACTTTGAAAACCTCTCTAAGTTAACTGGCTGCATGAGATATGAAGTATACTTTGCAGTTTCACAATTCATCGACTCTAAAGCAGAGGCGGGGTGAATCTTAATTTTAATAATATATTTTCAACTTCCTTATTTCGTGCCCCATCAGCCCTGCCTTGGCCACTAACCTCCGTGTTTCACTGTTAACTGTTCTTGATGTATAGAGTGCAATATATTTGATTTCTAAAAGCACTGTTGTTTTTAAATCATTCTTTCTGGAGTGATAGTTTTACATTAATGTTCTGGAGGAGCCACAGGGTGTCGGGGTGCTGGTGAGGTGGGCGAGGGAGCGGCATCGTTAATGTTGGCATGAGAGATCCATAACCACTAAAGCCACTGCTGGGATCCGATGAGACCAGCTGTCTCCTCTCTCATGGGTCAACAATCAATTCTGAATGCATTACCGTGCCGGTACCGTGGTGACGCCGGCACACACCAGCCTCCCCGTGTAGGCGCACACGCACGCGCACACTTACAACACACAGAGCCACGCACTCGGCTCTCTGTGGACAGACGTCTTACGGGCTTGAGCCCAGTTTTCATGTTCATTTGACCAATGTGACGGAAGAGGCGATGATTTATACTGTGATACAAAGCTTTTCTCAAAGTGAAAAATGAAGCGATCCTATTCTATTGTTCTTTTTGAAGGAGCAACGAGCAACTTTCAGCTCTCTGTCGATGCCTAACATGAGCCTATTTGTTTGGACTGACCAACGTGTACATTCTTGAACATTTGCCTATGATTTCACATGAAACTACAGATGGACCACTTATCTGCCATAATAACATATTTGATGTCCGTCAACTTTTTATGTTACTGTCATCTTTCTTTTTTTTAGTTCCTGTTTTGACAAGTTTGAGGAAGTTTTACATGCAAAAGTATGTTCCTGTTTACGTTCTCTTTCACCTCTGTTGCACGGTGTCATCAATCGTTTGTATTACGTGCCTTTGTCTGGCAATTTATGTTAAATTAAACATCTTTTTAATCAGCCTGTGACTGATGTTTGGACTCTTTTTTGAGATGTTGATATTCTCTTGTGATTTGTAGTTTACTGAAGCAAGCACACTGAAACTTCCTCAAATGAACTAATTTATAGACTAATTTATAGAGAAAAAAAGAAAAACGTTTCTCGACAGGGTGTAATTCCCTCCACACACTAACCATGTCAGTATTGCTTCGAGTTGATCTTTTTTTGTTTTATTTGTGGAGTCCAAGGAGGGGTGTCGTTGAGTGTTCCAGTCCCCTCCACAAATCAATACACTGGATGAGTCTACAGACATCATATCAAAAATCCTCTTGATTAAGTGGTTCCAGGTGCTCTGTAAACATTTAAGAATGTAAATACCTTGTGATCATTAAAGCCCTTCATCACTATGTAGCATCCTTCCTTATCTTTATTTGTGAGGACAACAGAATTAAATTTATTTGAAATTAGAATAGCCACTCCTCTGGTGTTTGCCCCTTCAAATGAAGAATAGTATGTGTTTTTATAACCCAATTTCTTTAGTTTCTCATGTTCAGTATTGGAGAGGTGTGTTTCTTGCCAGAAGATAATGTGGGCATTCTTCTTTCTTTCTTTCTTAGAACCAACCGATGGCAATAATGCAACTTTATGGATGCGAACTTCCCCTAAACACAAAAGAAAAATATGACTTGTTTTTCTCTTTTTTTTATTTTGGCAATCGCTGTACTTCTTTTTATGGGGTTTTTCATCCCATTGACATTTACGCTTATAACTTCTTGATGAATCATGAATTTATATAAAAACTAAGTTTTAGTCATTTGTTGAAATGCTGAGTGACCTGAACAGTGAAACATCCGTCTGCTATTAAAGAAAGAACACAACATATAAGTAAACACATTCAACATTCGGGATCTCCATTTCTAAAGTGCGAACTTAACTTCAAGGTTTAGTTGAAGTGACGTTCCCTCTAAGTCCCCTCTTGTGGACATGAGTCTCAAGGCAGTAACCAAGAGTTTTTCGGAGTGAGGCTGAACTCAACGTGTGGTGTGCACGGTTTTGAACCAGCACGGACCTCGGGCCCTGTATGTTATCGCCCTCCGCCTCCTCAGAACTCCGTGGATGCCGATGTTATTTCACTGTGAGCCGGGGCCTCCAGGTCGGTGAGCCGGGGCCTCCAGGTCTGTCCTCCAGGTCGGTGAGCCGGGGCCTCCAGGTCTGTGAGCCGGGGCCTCCAGGTCGGTCCTCCAGGTCGGTGAGCCGGGACCTCCAGGTCGGTCCTCCAGGTCGGTGAGCCGGGGCCTCCAGGTCGGTCCTCAAAGTCGGTAAGCTGGACTTGAAGTTTCTCTTGCTACTGCAGTGTGTGTGCGACGACCTCTCTGGTCTCCGTGTTCCCCTCCTCCATGACCACGACTCTCTGCTCTGCTTCTGCGACCCTGTCTGCGATCTCTTTTCAGGCGGTAAGTTTATTTAGCTTTTGTCCCATTTTTTCTTGGAAATCCCCCAGTACTTTTCTCAGTGGGCCCATAGCTCCGGTGAAACCTTTCTTTACCTCCGCCCTTGATGCCTGTATCTCAGCAATGATGCTGGCTTGAACAGTCTCCTTAGCCAGGCAAACTCATAATGTGGTCATCCCAGAAGAAAGGAGAAAAAGATAAACAAAAGTTCTGAATGAAAAGACTAAAGAATTGTTGAGTAAATATGTAGAGAATAATGATGAATTATTATTGATACAAAAAACAACCTAAAAGATCTATTGGAAAATCAAGTAGAGGGGAGAGCAAAACTAATCTAAGTTTTTTTATGAAAACGGCCAAAAATCTATTAAGTCACTTGCATGAAAAATATGGAAACAAAAACTGGAGAGACATATACAGAAAATTAAAGACCCCCTGTCCACAAAAACTCCTCATGACTTAGAAAAAATACCAAAGTCTTTTGAGAGATATATTACACAGATTTATATGCCCAACCCCGAGCAGCAGAGTGGACAGAGGTAACTACCTTCCTATCAGCTTTAGATTTACCATCAATAGGAACGGAACGCAACAAATTAATTAACTGAGACAATAACAGAAAAGCAAATAAAAGCAAATCTGAAAGCAAATAAAATGCCATGTGTTGACGGCTACTCTCACACCATAACTAAAGAACTGCTTTAACCATGTCCTGCAGGGAAGGGAGACTCTGATATCCTGGAGACAAGCGATAACTCGTAAACCTGCTAAGGATAGGACTGAGTGTGGCTCATACAGACCCATATCAGTATTAAACATAGACAATATAATCTGTTTGCATAATGACAAAATGCTTGGAAAACATAATCGCGGGATTAACTGACCAAGATCCAAAAGGCTTTGTAAAAAACAGACACCCACAGCACAATGTGAGATTAGCATTACACCTTATTGATGATATGAGGAAAAAGTGATAAAGAATCAATAGTTATAAGATTTGACGTTGAGAAGACATCCGATTCAGTCGGGGGGGATTATTTATATCTGGTCCTCAAAATATTCAGCTTTAACTCCCAGGTTATAGGATGCCTGAAATCGTTATACTACTCACTTACAGCCTCAATCAAAATATAAAGGAATCTATCCAAACCTGTTTGACTGGAATGAGGGTGCCGACCGGGCTGCCCCCTCAGCCCTGCTCTCTTTGCTTTATTTATTGAGCCTCTGATTCAGGCGGTCAGAGAGGACAGTGATATAATGGACATGTCTATCAGAGCGGCTCAGCACAAAATCTATGCATATGCAGACGATATTCTTATGACGCTTACCTGTCCTGACACAATACTACTCAAAGTAGAGAAAAATAGAATAGAGAAAAATATTGGTTCATATTCAGGATACAAACTAAATTAAACTAAAACGCAGAGCCTTCCTTTCAACTATAAACCTGAGGCGATAATTTCCAGAAAATGTCAATTTAAGTGGGAAAACAACATGATTCAATATTTAGGTGTTCAGATACATAAAGACTTAACCTCCATTTATGATAACAATTATACCCCCATTACTGCAGACATTTAAACAGACCTAAACAGGTGGTGACTATTACCAATGAGCATGTATAAGAGAATAGAAACAGCAAAGATGAACATATTGCCTCGACTTCTTTTACTCTTTCAATCACTGCCGGTGGAAATACCCCCCAAACAGTTTAAGGATTGGAATAGAATGATTTAATCCAACCTAATAAGGGAGATAAACATACCTCCTTCCTCATTAATACATCTTTTAAATACCAATTTGAATAAACCCCCTCCTTGGATAACAGTTCCATTGAACATCTGGAAAAAAATACTCAAGGACAAAGAATTTGAACAAAACGCACAAATACTACACTGGATAACACATGGCTCAAAATCCATACCCACTGAACGTGACAATAGATTAAAATGCAGGAGAAATTACCTAATTTATAATAATAAGAAATAATAAAGGATTATCGGCCTTCCAACAAATTAAAAGCACCTTTAACCGAGAGAATTAAAATGTCTTCAACTTAGACATTACTATGACAAAAACATTAAAAGGACAACAGAGGGAGGATTAAACGTGATTAAAATATTTACGGAGTTTGTTGTTGCCTCTTTGTTATTTCATGTTCCTGCTTCACGTTACTGTCTAGATAGAGCTGCTCAGGCTGGTTAAATCTAGGAAATCATCTTACTGTCTAGATAGAGCTGCTCAGGCTGGTTCAATCTAATAACAGTTGGAAAGTATTTGGATGAGTGTGATTATTGCAAATAATATATGTAGCACAACAAGGACATTGTATGTTATCCCCTTTCCCCCACCCCCCTCCCCCCTCCCCCCTCGACTTTCTTCTCTCTCTTCTCTTCTCTCTCTCTTTGTGCGTTCCCCCCCGGTCGTGTACGGCAGCCATGCCAGCTTCTGACGGAGAAGGCAACAGGAGGAGACTCCAGGTCTCTCCCTGTTGCAAGACCAAAAACTGTTCTGACTCCGAAGGCTCTCAATCACATCATATTGTTGGCCCAAGCTGCCGAACAGGACAAGGGCAAAGAAAATAAAATATAAAAAAAAAAAAAAAAAAAAAAAAAAATATATATATATATATATATATATATTTACGGAGGCACAAAAACGCAACACCATCAGAAAATTGATCTTCAAAATATACACATCCTTGCAGCTAGAGAGAGGTCACTCCACAACATACGTTAAAACAAGATGGGAAATAGAAGCTAATGTAAAGAAACTGAAGAAAGACTGGCTCAACATCTGGAAAACACAGTCGTCCTTCTCCAGCTCGGGTCTGTGGGGGGAATTTGCTTGGAAAAATATCCTGATATTCTTCATCACTTCAAAGATCAAAGAAATCAGATGAATTTTAATGCTCAGATATAGACTTCTCTTTCAGTCTTATGTATTTAGGGAATTTACTTGTACAGAAACAAGATAGGTACCGTCTACAAAATCTAGTAATCAGTTGCAAAAAAGCAATAAGAAGAAAATGTCTCAATAAAAAGCCTCCATCTATTTGAGAATGGAAAGAGATGTGTACTACAGATGTGCTTGAGTTTGAGAGATACTGAGAACCTGGGAAATTGCATAATAATTTAAAATATTGAAAGTTCTTATTCTATCCTGCACTTACGTATTGGCCTATATTCTGTAGAATTGATGCTTTAAATAATTTCCTTCCGTGGCTAAGCATTTTGTTTACACTTTAGAAATGATTTAAATATATGATTTAATACACGCTGAACCTGTATTCAGCCTGTCTGCTATTCTTACTGTTATTTGTTGCTTGTTTCATATAAAAACTTATAATAAAGAATCAAGAAAATAACCCTGAATGCTCTTTCTGGAAAATGTAATCTTCATTTTCCTCAGAGATGTTTGCACCAGAAGAATAAACCCTTTTAATAATTTAATGAGCATACAGTTTGTGGTAAATTACGTTCATCCTACAAGCACGTGCCCTGCATTTCGTACTGGATACCATCTCCTTCACTGCCACTAGGGGGAAGAGGTGCTGCGCTGTTTAAATGACAAACACGCTCTGGAGGGGCTGAGAAGTCCTAATGCACACTTTCTGGATTTCTGCATCCCTTTTTCACCTAATTGATTTTTTATCCATTTTGGCACATCGCACAAGTTGTTCCCTGTTGCTTTGCATCGAAACCACAACCTCCATGCATCAATACAGTTTGGTGCAGTTTTCTACTGCAGCATTTTTTAGTATATTTCATTTACATTAAATCTCGGTAATTCTGTTTGTTCAACGTGAATGAAATGTAATGAAAGCATCCAGCTCAGGAAAATATCATCAAAACATATAGCTGTGTTGCTTCTGGAATGTTAATTTCAGACACATTATATGGATGCTTCTGAGGGACCTTGTGGTAAGATTTAACAACCAGGCACTTCTTTAAGCAACTGACTGAGGACCTGTGAATGAAGTCAGCTGATACCTACAAAACAAATGAGGGCTATAAAAAGATATTAAAGTGCTTCCAGCCTGCAATTTCCCCTGTCTGAGATGTCATTAAGAAATGGCATTTAAAGGAACTGTGCAAATCAGGACATGA
The DNA here is from genome assembly GCF_963383615.2 of Lipophrys pholis. Lineage (NCBI taxonomy): Eukaryota > Metazoa > Chordata > Actinopteri > Blenniiformes > Blenniidae > Lipophrys > Lipophrys pholis. The sequence continues at coordinate 9,352,836 of NC_137631.1, read as the reverse complement.
TCAGGAAGGCTTGAGAAACTTTCAGATAGAATCTCTTTAAGGGGAAACTACAACACAACAGGCCCGTGAATGTTAACATGGTCTTTATGGATGAATCATCAGGGGAGACGTTTTACCTGTGGCCTGATCACAAAGTCAACATCTCAAGTCTGCGAAGCAAAGTCTGGAGAGGCCAGGTTCATTCTGGAAACAAGTGAAGTGGGCTGATGAGGTAAAAAAAAAAAAAAAAAACAGCTCCCTGGCCACAATCACAAAAGGTATGTTTGGGCAAAGACAGACAGAGCAGCTATTGATGAAAATAACAGCTTGCCAACTGTTAATCACAAGGGTGAAAATATCATCCTTCAAGGTTGTGTATGACAGCTAGAGGTAAGAAACGCTGCACAGACTGAGAGGAAACTGGAGCCTGCTAAATATCTGCAAATTGTAGATGCAATTTAAAAAAACAAGACACTTGCTCCATATACAATCCTCCAAAAACATACTTTACAATCACCCATGAACTGCTTCAAGAAACACAAGCTGGGCTTTTGCAGTGGCATTCACAGTCCTCCCCTGACTATGGCTGAAAATCTGTTGGGAGCTTTTCACCATGCTGTGCATGTGAGACCAACTAAATATATCTCAGAAATTGGGGCGCTCTCCAAGGAAGAGGCGAGAATTTATTTTTTCCCTAAATCAGGAAAAGTGTCTTAGCCGACTCCAAAATGTATTTGACCGAAGGGGCATCACTGAGTTGTGACTTACTTTCGCACGTCTCACTGTTACTGCGTTACTTTCAAAAATCAGGAAATTAAAGTCCAATCAATAAAGTATGGAATGTGAGTACTACATTTTCCATACAAGTAGAATCCTCCAGAACAGTAGTTCTTTCTTTTTTTTTTCTTCCCCTGGAGACCCCCAGATTGGATCAAGAAAAGGTTGACCCCTCTTCACTTTTTGTAACATTACAGTGAAGCCGAATACAGACCCTTCAAAAAGTGGAGCTTTGATTCCAGAAAGTCTTCTGATGTGCAAATCAGATTTAGACATCTCAAAGCCTCGGGCGCTCTGTGATCTCTGACACTCCTCTGGAACCGGCTTGGCCGCTCTGGGTCCTGGAGGGTCACAGTCCTGCCTCACCTGTTTGTGGAAACGCTGGCATGTGCAGAACCATGCAGGACTGCAGCCCTGCAGGACCTGAAGTGTCAACCTCTGTTCTAGAATTACTTTCAAACAGGTAAAGATGCTATAATGTCTGTTTCAACTATGTATCATCTTAATTAATTGTGCATGTATCTTTTGTGTGCACCTGTATATCCATAGGAAACTGTTTGATGAGGGAAGAGTAGGTGTTGAAATAATCAATTTTCTTCATATGTTTCCTATCGTGTTGACTGCATGGACACCTGAAATGTTACATTATGTATGCAGAGAATTCTGGGTATGTGCGTTTTTATCTCATTTCTGTAGTGGTCTCATGCTCCAACAGCACAGACGGTTTATATGTATATGAAATGTGCTGCACAGTTGGGGAATGACTAAACTAACAGTGTACACAAAGAGTGAAACTCATGCACAGTAAAACTCAGCCGCACTGCAATACGGTTCACCTGTCACCGCGGTGTGTGTCATTAGTGGCTGTCTGCATGTCAAACAGGGGTACAGACTCACGGTGAGATATGGGAGCGGGAATGTGGATGATAGACACAAAGCTTAACTGGAGCGCCGTGGCATTCACACAGTTTCTCACTTTACAGTTTGAGAGCGGAGGGCTGAGCTCTGTGTGTGTGTGTGTGTGTAAGCAATTTGGGTCTCTGGAAGAGAAAAAATATCTGGTGTGACACAAAAATCTTGACAAACACACGCACGCACGCACACACACACACAAACACATATACACACACACACACAGGTTTAAAAACAGGGATTCTAAACTATAGTTGTGGGTGTGAATGGGGAGCTTTATTGTGTTGTCTAAAAAGTGAGTGCTTCCCTTTGATGTGAGCACAGATCCTGTGTGTTTTCCGTCGCTCCATCCCTCGCGGCTCCTGGAGCCTGCTGGCCTATTCACTGGGCTCCATAATGAGCTGCTAATTATCCCAGGACCTCATCAAGTCTCTTTTGGGCCTGCAGTGAAGCCTCCTCCTCCTCACCCAGGTTGGCATGGTGACCGTAGGGGACATGACCTGAAGGAGGCCGCTGAAAAGGACGGCGGCAGCCTCACTCCTGCTCTCTCAGTGCTGGAGGGACGCTCTTTTCCTCCCGGTAGACAAAGGAGAGAACAAGCAGTGTGTATATAGAATTAGCTATACTATAAATATTGCTGGCTAAAATTGTGTTTTTATATTTCAGACGGATGTGTGTGTGTGGGATTGTTTTTAAATACGTGTGTTTCTGTGTCACTCTCGCATGAACTCAAAATTATGGGAAAGTTCTGACCTCTCGGGCACTTTCCACTCTGATCTACGTTCACTCCTCTGGCAGCACCGGGCCCTTCCCGTTTCCTGTTTATGGTGTCATAGGAACGGATCATGCGCACTTCCTGTGCTTTTACACTATAACATAAAAATGCACACTAATCAGCCATAACATTATGACCACTGACATGTCTAAATGTCACTGATTATCTGTCATCCTGGCAACAGTTTGAGATAGGTGAAAATGCTCTTAAAGTTGATATTTTAGAAGTAGAAGAATTGGCAAATTGTGATAACTTGTTAACTCAGTCAGAACATCTCCAAAACAGCAGCTCTTCTGGAGTATTTCTAGTTTGCAGTAGCCAGTATTCTCCAAAGGTTCAAGGGAGGAAAAGAGAGGAGCCAATGGCAGGGTCATGGACGGCAAGTGCCGCATGTGGCGAGTAAAAGCTGAGCTGTGTAGAAGGATAAAATAGACGAGCTACAGTAACTGTAATCTGCTGCAATGGTAACGTCGGCTCTGATAGAAATATGCAGAAAACACAGTGAGGTTAATCATGTTCCCATGTTGACCCCCGTACACCACGGAACATTTCAACTATTTGCATGTTCGCATGAGAACTGGACCATAGTGCAATGGATGAAGGTAGTGTGATCCTTCACATGCACAGCCTTATATAATTGTGGAGGATGTACTCTTTCATGGAAACAGTATTCCCATATGATATTGGCTCCTCCAGCAAACTACCACATAGAAAATGGGATGGTTTGAGGAGCTTTGAAGTGTTCAAGTTCCCCAGATCTAGACATACAAGTCTCAACTAAATGGCCTCACCTCACATTTCATAAAGCTTAAAGGATCTGTTGTAAACATTTTTTTTGTCAGATAACCAAGCACACCATCGGTGGTTTAATGAAGCCCATGACTCAACAACCAAGGCTGTTTTTGCAGCAAAAGGAGGACCTACACAATATTATCTTCTAGTCATAATGTTATGGCCGGTCGTGTCGCCTGCATCCAGTCATGAGCCACCGTCTCAGCACACAGCGCATCCGCAGCACAATGTGGCTGCTGTGTCTGTGACCCGAATTCAAAGTTACAATGATGAATACTTTGAAATAGCCGGTAGAAAATTTCAGATTTATGGACACATTTATCATCAAGGTCTTCATATAAATCACCTCTTAAAACGCCCTAATTCAAAGGCACTTCCAATTTCCTTTAGTTGCTAGGCAACCGTGGAGGGCCACAGAGATGCTGGGAGTTAAAGGCTGGCAACCCAGCGGTGTAAAGTGGATTGTGGGGTGAGTCACTGTCTTTTATATCTTTGAGGATCCATTTCATGGCCAGCTGACAATGACAATGATACACTGTCGCTGCAGAGTAATTGTACAGCCTGTTGATCTCTCTGGTGGATCCACGAGCAAATTATGTTGAGATGAATAGTTATAGAGAGGTTTTCGCTTGTTGACCAGCATCAAAAGAAAAGCACTTTAATTACATGATTTAATCACTTGAGGCATATTTATTTATGATGTGGTTATTGTAGAAAAGGCAGTTTATTGGCTCATGTTTTCATTGTCCTTCACTGTCTCTCGGCACAACACCTCTTATTGATTTATTGACCTCGGTGTCTTTTTATTGCATACTTATCTTTCATCAGGTCTCAATTAACTACCAGTTCAATACTACGCCTTTGGACTCTCGTTGCCATCTTTTCCATATCTGCTTTTTCCCCATTGTGCATGTTATGAATCACTTAGGTACTCTTACTAAACGCTCACTGCAGACTGCATACAATGGCAGCCATGCAGCTGTCGAGCCACTGAACAACTACTTTCTCATGGTCACAAATAATTTCATTTACTTTCATGATGAGGAAAAAAGTGGCAACTGTTTGATTAATATGCTTGATTATATTGCTTGTGTTTGCGTTGGACTCAAGTATTTTTTTGTGTCGAGTTTTTATTCATTTCTCAACATTGAAATGGAAATATTAACAGATATTATTTTCTGTTTTGTGCTTTTTCAGAATGGGTTAAATGAATTAACTGGATGAGTAGATGGGTGGCATGGTGGGTTTAGTATTTTTTTCTCACGTTGTGAAGAAGTACCCAGTCTTCTCGAGTTAATTCTAATTCCCTCCACAATCCAAAAACATGCTTACATGGGTTCCTCGTGGCTGGAAATTAGGCATGAATATATGTGTGCATGGATAATCTGTCCTTCTGTATCAGGCTTGTGATGGACTGGCAGCCTGCCTGTGGTGTACTTTGCCTTTTGCCCAGCGTCAGCTGGGGTAGACTCTATCCTCTAACGTGGATGAAACAGGATTAAAAGATGAGTGGATCAGACAACAACAGACAACAATGACGAGTCGCCTCTAGTTCACAATGGTTTGGTTACCTTACTAATGACTACAAATAAAACAAAACTCTTGTTTTATTTGGAATTGTCTCCATCAGTGAGGCTGTTTCACTCATGCACACATGATGTAGTGTTGCCGGGGGATGCCAGCTGATCTGTCAGCACTGTGTGGGTCAGACTAATCATTAGGACTAAGTTATGTGGGTTAAGAGGAACAATATGACCCTGAGACAGGAGTGTCAAACATACGGTCCACGGGCCGGAACCAGACTAGAGACCAATCGGGCCTGCGAAGATGAAATTTGACAGCATGCAATTAACTGCATTCTATTTATTTGACCACCAGGGGTGTAACTTATTTTCTTCCCACTTTATTTTGTATTATGTGGTGAATCGGTTCAGGTGATCAGGATTACCACACTGATGTAGAAATGTGTCTACAGTAAAGATCATTTCATGAATTTGACAAGTTATTCTCATCATGACATGAGCTTGCCTACTATACTGGTTTTTTTTTTCTTCATTCCAGCTACTTGAGGCCAAATGTTTTATGCTTTTGAAAATGTAACTGATATAATAAAATTCACTATGATCTGTATTTTTCAAATCACATGGTGAACTGAGGTATACTACTGTTGAAATTGCAATTATTTTATTCAAGTGTCATGTTTGTCATGTGCAGTAAAAGGATAGTTCATTAAATAACATCTTCTTAATGATATATTCACATTTTGTTGCACTAAAACAAAGACAGAGATGTAGTTATCTTTAGATATTGTCATTATTTACTGGTCTGGTCCACTTGGGATCAAATTTCACTGGATGTGGCCCCTGAAGTAAAATCAGTTTGACACGACTGCTCTCACATGTAGATGAATGAATGAATAACAATGGGCAGAAGCAGAAAGAAAACATTTGAGCCTGAAGGTTTAAGCAGCTAATGTCTCTTTCATATTGCATATTTTATACTTTTGTCATGGGTCAGTTTACACCTATTGAGGATCCCCACAAGTAAACAAGAGTTTAGGAAAACAGAATCGGAGCTGTTGCTCACTGCAGACCAAATCATCATATCATGCCATGTTAAAGCTAATGGTCATCTTCCAGAGCCGGACAGCGAGAGACAGCATCTCGTAAACTTAGGTTATTCATCTGGTTTTACTCATTTCAAGTAAGATAAGATCAGTAGCATTACTGCACCAGATTACACTACGACACAGTGGCACCCGAAAGACTGAGGGTGAACTTAATATCATGACTTATTCAAGAGAAATGTGTCACGCTGTTTCCTAAAAGAATCAAAAACAGCTGTGAAATACCCTTCAAAACTCAACTTCCTACTTCCCTCTAGTTCTTTGTGTTTTTTGAAAGAAGCAATAATGCGGCAGTAGTTCTAATTTTACCACTTTTGAAACACACATGTGTACGTGTAGTCTTACCACCACACGTATATAAGATTTTGCTCTCTTCAGAACTGTGCTGCTCACATAATTAATTACTTATTAATTACACATAGAACTGATGCTTCAATCCGACACATAATTTCAGGGCCTTTCCACAAGAAGTCTAAAATTAAGCTTTGAGCTCATTAGCGTAGTCTCAAGAGACGTATGAAGCCAGTCTTTGTTAAACGCCACCACAAAGTGCCCATACTGCATTAAGCACCAAAGTTTGTAGGACTGAACGGAGAGCCGTGTCTCATTAAAAATGACCATGCCTTGAATTAAGGAACAAGGTTAAAAATCCGCAGCCACGAAATTTAGAGGATCGAAGTCAATGTGGTCCGTCTGCTGGAGATACGACATTCAATAGTCACCAGTTGACTTGTTATTGGTACATATCGCTATGGACTAAAAAGGAGCTCAGGCTCATGGATTAACATTTTTTTCATTGTTAAAGCTATTCCAATAACACGGCTAACACCATCCAGCGCTGCACAGATCCCTCGCATTCATGATGCACATTTTTATGTAGATCCTATTCATATCGTCTGCTTCACTCAAGATTTTGTGAACAAATGATTCTGGATGTAAAACCACAGATATGCAGGCGGATTTTGCAAATGCTCAGAGAAAGGAGATTGTTGGCCTCTTCATTTGTGTTGCATGTCAATTACAGGCTCACATTCCTGAGGTCCGTACTGAAGCCCAGGGCGCCATGTGTAAGACTTGTTGGATTTGTGCAAAACAAAGAGTGCAGTATGAGCAGATTGGAGAGATTCCCTTCATATGACCTCACACTCGATGGGACGGCGCTGTGTTACAGAACAAACAGCTCATCTCTGACACACTCCTGCTGTAGACTGACCAGGCCGCAGTCCATTAATATTCCTTCTCATACAATGGATGTCAAGTCTCACAAAAGAAAAAAACTAAATCTGAGTGGTTGTCATCGTGGACTCCAACTATGCTGCATTTAGGAGTTCATTCACCAAATATCTCTACGGCTGAATGCGAGGGTTGTCCAGGGACACTCGCATACCATTCATCTGGTTCAACTGGCCTTTAAAAACAAAACACTGAATACTATTTTGACTCAGGTTCGATAGAATCTGCGCTCCCTCGGTGCTATTTGTGCTCTGCAACACGATGCTGGTGACACACTCCGGTGACACTTGTGGATTGAAGCCAGACATTGTCAGCTCATTATCACCACCTTGTCATTCGCTGTCAGCCGGCTCCATCTCTTCCTGTGTGTGTGTGTGTGTGTGTATGTGTGAGAGAGAGAGAGAGAGAGAGAGAGAGAGAGAGAGAGAGAGAGAGAGGAAAAAGGGGGGGTAATAAGGAGGGGGTTTGTTGTTGTTATGTGTGGTAAAGAAGGCTACAGGATCATTTCTAGCTGAAAGACGTCTCCTTGCTCACAGCCTCCTTGTCTGAGGATTATTCAGCCTTAGGAAACCGCCGTGGAAGTGAAAACAAGTGTTTATAAGCAGACATCTCTCTTTACAATCTGGTAGCTTTTATCCCCCGTTTCTTGTTTCCTGACTCTGAGAAATCACTTGCTGTTTATCACAGGTACAAACGAGCACATGCTGATACCAGACGCAGGCAGTCTGCCTCTTTCTATTTCCGTCACACAAACTTCTGTTTTTCTGTTGACATTTCCTCTTTTGGATGTCGCCTGAGTTGCGCATGAGAGCATTTCTCATTCCAATATTGGTGCATGTCTGAATGTCTGCAAAGCACTTCCTGCTCTCTGACAGTGCTGTGATAGGAATATCCTCCAACTGGGCCAGTGAACGTTTAAGCCAGGCCCCTCTTTCCTCTCTTTCTGAGGGCTTATTTTCAGACCTTCACCACGACACACCTCACATTTCTGGCTTATTACGTACTCGGCACAGAAGTTGCCAGATGTTGACACTGCAGCTGCTGAAGGCGTGTGTGAGAGAAAGAGAGATGGAGGGGAAGAAAAAGGTGAGAGACGGAAAGACAAACATAGGCAGCATGTTGCGGAGGATAAAACCAGAGGTGGTGGTGTTATGGCTCTGATGCTGTTTATAGCATAAGAGCCACTGTTCATTAGCAGTAAACAGAAAGAGAGAAATGGAGTCTGCGGAGGGGAGGGGAGGGGAGGAAATGAACAATGGAGGGGAAATGATCAGTAATCTGCAATGTTAGCTGTCAGCCTCCACTGCTGCAGTCTGTCTGGATCTCATTATAGGTAAATTCATTTGGCTTAAGGGCCGAAGCCAAATGTGCATGACTGAGTGAAAAGGAGAGTGTGTGTGTGTGTGTGTGTGTGTGTGTGTGTGTGTGTGTGTGTGTGTGTGTGTGTGTGTGTGTGTGTGTGTGTGTGTGTGTGTGTGTGTGTGGGTGTGGGTGTGTGTGTGTGTGTGTGTGTGTGTGTGTGTGTGTGTGTGTGTGTGCATTTGTGCTCGGCATAGCAGAGATGAGTGGTGGATGTTGTACATAGCCAAGAAGTAGGTTTTGTTTTCATTTTGCATATGTTCTATGGTTTTCTGATCTAGTTTTGGAAATACATTTGCGCTCGTCGTGGCATTAATTCAAACCGTCGGTGTTGTTTATTAGAATGCTCGACGAGCCAACTGGAAATTACTTGACAAAATACTGATAAATTCAACACATTTGGCAGCTGAATGTGTCACCGCTGCTCTATTCTCCAGCTCTTTGAGATTCTCACATTTCTAAATAGTGAAGGATTACTAACATTTCAGAATCTGCACATGAATCGACTTGGAAATTGTGAATACTGTGTTTTAATTTGTCAACTCTATGGTAGCCTGTTTAATCTTAGTGGCGACAGTCGGGACTCAACTTCAGAAAAGTTGGACTTGGTTCAAAAAGTCAACTTTAATATCTAATAATAAACTCTGCACAAAAGCCAAGATAACTGTGTTTGGCAGATTTCTTTTTGTGGAGATTTGATAAGACTCTATTATTAATAGAAAGTCTGATTATTCTCTTTTTTAAATCGGGTCAGATTTGTATGTAGCAAGCATTTGTGGGATGTGAGGCATGTGTGTAGGTATTAAATATAATATATTTGCTAGACTGTTGTTTGGTGGATTGGACAATTCACAAATCAAGACATAATAACGACTTAACAATTTATTGATATAAGAAACAGGAGGTTCATTAGTATGTGGAAGAACCGGACACCCTAGGGTGGCTCTGTTGGTCAGTCTGCACATCCAAGCTGATCCCTCGAGTGTTCAGAGGAGGTCAGATCAGGACTGCTATCGGGTCATTTCATTCTCTCCACTCGTAAATCCTGGAGGTAGTCTCTGATGAACCTGCTCTCTTTATTGTAATTTGTAACAGTCATTGACTGTAGATAAGGGACTTTCACTCGTTGCATGAATTTCCTCTTGATCTCTCTTTTTCTCTGCATTAAGTTTTCCTGTGTCGTGTTCACAATCCCCCCCCCCCCCCCCCCCCCCCCTGCAATCCAAGTGCTGTAGGTAGAATGAAGACTCATTGCTGATCATTATGCTGACTATCAGGTACTTGGATGTACCAGACGCAACAGCAAAGAAAAGAACAATATTTGGACATTGTTTCATGGCTGCAATCCCACACTTAACTTTGCTGTTCATCCTACAAATGCATGCTTTTTAAAAATATGTTCAAGTGAAATATTCAGGCATTCCAATGCTGGGAGATCTGTTGCTGAGAAGCATTGTTGCAACAAATAAATAATTGCAGTGTTGGTATAAACTTAATAATTTTGTGTATTTCATGAGACTGATATCAACGATTTGGCTGTCATTTCCCCTAACAGGGGTGGTGCCCAGAGGTCATCTGATGTATATCAGACCCCATTCTTTTAATAATTAAGAACTGCCTTTAGCGTTTCCCGTGGGCTCACCACCTGCAGGAAGGTTCTTAAATGGTGCAATGTGATCTGGGTGACAGTGCTCAGACTGTCACCCCCGCGACCCGGAAACGGATAAGCGGAAGAAAATGAATGAATGAATGAATGCCTTTAGCGTTCTCCATTGTCGATAGCCAAACTGCCCAGAAAGTTGAGTCTTGACATTAACAAAAGTGTCATTACTTTTTGTGCAAGAAATGTTCGAGTGTTTCTTACAAGTAAGTTTAATAAGTACTGTGTACACCTAGATGTTCTCTGTGTGATATTCATGCATAACAAAGGCAGAAAGTGGCGCAACAAAAAGGAAAGTGCAAAAAGAAAAACAGCTGTTGGAAGGAGGGAAGGAAGGAAGAAAAGAAAGAAAGAAGAAAAGGGGGAATAGCAAACAGAGCCATGAAAGGGGGAGATGGAGGGGGGGGGGGGGGTGGGGGGGGGAGCCGGTGAAGGAGAGAGAGGGAAGTCTGTGCAGCGACACGGAGCTCAAACAGCATCTCTCCCCCCGCCCAGCGCCGCTCCTCCCCTCGTCTCTCTCGGCATCTCTCCCACGCTCCGGAGCTCAGCCTTCAGCTGCCTGGATCCTCCCAAACCCCCGAGGTGACTGCAGCGTGTTTCTCTCTCTCCCTTCCATTCCTCTCCCCGTCTCTATCTCTCTTTTCTGCTTTCCCTCTGAGTCCGCGCATTGCGTACGTGCGCGCGGGTGAGCGTACTTGACCCTGCGCTCCGCTCTTTCCGCGTGTTTCTCTCTCTCTCTCTCCACAGCGGAGGTGGGCGTGTGGAGCCTCTGACCCTCTCTCGCCCACTCTCTCTCTCTCTCTCTCTCTCTCTCTCTCTCTTTCTCTCTCTCTCTCTCTCTCTCTCTCTCTCTCTCTCTCTCTCTCTCTCTCTCTCTCTCCGCTGCCGCTCCGGTTCGGGGGCTATGGATGGTCTGCGCTTGCCTCCACTCATAGAGGAGGCTCTGGACTCTACAGGTCTGTGCAGCTGTTTGTTTGCTTCTTGTCGGTGTCGGTGCTCCGCGTGTCTGTGCGCTCTGGTGCCGCGTGGCCGCGTCCGTGCGCCTCGCTGCAGGTTGACCCGTGGAGGTTAGGGAGGTCTGTGTTTGTCTCCTCAGCGTGGTGATGCGATGGCCGCTGCATGGAAGAGGAGGAGGGAGGTGGTCACCAGTCAGGTGGTGGGCGGTGGGATGATGGTTATGGGGGGGCTCATCTTTATTAGGAGGTGACAAGTTGACAGAGTGGGGTTTCTTGTCATCTGTGGACTGATGGAGGCGACGCTGCGCCAGGTAACGAAGTGCTGGAAGCAGAAGGCTGGAAATAATGTAGGCCGACTCATTACGCGTGTTAAATCTGTTTCTTCTGATGCTGATTGTGGAGTCACGCAGTGTTGGATTGATATTTCAGCTCAGCTTCGACTGTTTTTTTTTAATGTGCATGCTGTGAACATTTGCAGTCACACTTGGGTGGCTGCTCCTTTTCTCTGAATGCCGCTGTGTGACTCTTGAACACAATGCATCTTTATCTTTATTTTGCTCCTCACTGAATCAGTACAGAGAAGAATGTGTGGAATGTATTTTTCTTGTTTTCTCTGTGTCCTAACAAGGGAGAAGCGCGTGTTTTCTGCAAGTCCAGAGCAGACAGAGCAGCTCTGTGTGGGACACTGCTCAGAGGATGTTTATGAGTGTGGAGGGGCTCAGAGACCACCACAGGTCAGCAACCTCCAGGTTGCAAGAATCTGACTTCCTTTTCCTGTGCAGCACTGCCCTTTTTTCTAAAGTATTCATCAAACCAACAAATGTAAAGTTAATCGGAGACTTATTAAATCTCTTGTTTAGTGAGTAATTGTGGAATTACAAAGTATTATGAGGCTGATGTCTGACCATCATAACATGAATGCTGTCTCAGGAGAAATTCTCTCCCCCTAACAAGCTTGTTCCTGTTATCGTAACTCCAGGGACCTCTTTCCTTTCATCACTGCCTGAGGCTTTTATAAAGCCGGAAATTTAAAGCCAAGCCAAGACAAGTGTTGGACTTAAAGGTTCAATACGTACCTGCTGTTGTGTGTTGGGCCAGAGTGGTGACCTAGAGTAGCATGCACTGTCCTTCATCTTGATGTCTGACTTTTTAAGTGTTGCATTTTAGTTTGTTTTATTTTTTGTTGGAGCTGCAGCTGTTGCATTTATTGTTTCATCCATCAGTCTCAAACGTACCTTGTTCATTCTGTTAAACTGAGAACAGGCTCGATGTCAAACTTTTTGAAAATTGTGGCTTTTGTAGCATCCAGTATCTGGACCGTCAGTCCAGATCCCAGTCCAAATGTTTCAGAGAGCTTTTGTCAGGCTGCTTAACAGAGAACAAATTAGACACACCTTACATCATTGTCCATTAGAAAAGTGTTATAACAAGACAGGACAGTCAGGGCGACTCCGTTAACTCGAGTCAGAGGTGCTCAGTTTGAGTTTGGAGCTTCAGGGTGGCTCAGGGGAAAATGTGTGGGGGTCAGTTGGATGCCTTGTCCCAGAAGGATTTCTCTGTCTTATCATTTTCTGAGAATCAAACTGTGATGAGAGAATTCATTGGAGGGTAAAAGTGTAAATGATTTCATTAAAACACATATTTGTATGACGGAAATTGTAAGTGTAACGGAGATGAAATGAAACCATAAAATGTGCTTCAAAAACCGCAGTTGCAGACTATATGTAAAGAATTCTCACGTTTCTATTAAAAGTCTACAACTATGAGGAGTGATGCCTTTTACAGCTTATTGCTCTCGCCAGCCGGTAATTCTAATATATCTTCGTGTGAATACAATAAGGAAATTCAACATTTAACTACTCAACTCTCTCTGGGGGAGCACAATGTTGTTGAAGCTGTGTGTGTGTGTGTGTGTGTGGGGGGGGGGGGGGGGTTCATCCTCCCACAAGTTGAGATCTCCTGCCTTTCTTATGACTTATGAAAGGGCTTCTTTTATTTATTTTTTATTAATGTTTCTAAGTTAAAATATTACATACGGTATGCTTTTAAGTTTTTCAAACAATTTTTAATCGCTGCTATCATTTAGAACTGGCATTCGGGGACCGAGGTGGATTAAAGTGGATTCACTCTTCCCGCGCTGAGGTGGACATCGGTTTGGTGTCTTGTGAGAAAGCGATTGTTCAAAGATGGTGTTTCTTTCTAGTTTTCCCATCCTGCCCGAGATAAATTGCGCTCTACTCAAAGAAATGCCTCTCAGATCACTCGCTAGATACACCAACAGGGACTACATACACGTCCACAGATCAATAGAGCACCATCAGAGGCGCGTTTGACATTTGCAAGCCGTCTGTATATCATCTGTCCATCGGACGCCACACCGGTCCTCCCACTTGCACGAGTCGCCGAGCATTCCTAACAACATCCTTCACTTTGCTTTCCCACTCAATATCTCTTCCCCCTCTTTCCGATGTAATCCTCTGCTCTCTCCAGCGCCCACATACCATCCAACACGTGCACAAACGTGCACGCGCACTCAGACACACAAACCTTTGCACCTGCCAGCGCCTCAGCCCACACAGCATTTCTCTCCTGTTCTCTCCTCCTTACCCAGCGTTGTGGGCCCCATGCTGCGAAATACACATCAGCAGTGATACTCCCCAAAGGTACACAAACAGGATTTCTCTCAGCTCTCTGGAACTAATAAACAGCAAAGTTGCTGGCTTAGATAAACTTTGTAGATGTGGGAGAGGCTGAGGCCCCTGAGAGAAACAACAAATGAAAACAAATCTTGCATGCTTTTCCACCCTGGGGGTGTCCCAAATCCCCGTTTTCTCTGCCTGGACCAGCGTGACATGCCTCCCTGCACCACCATGCTCCCCATTCTTTCCCATCAAACTTAAGTGCTTCATCTGAAAAAAAAAAAAGGAAAAAAAAAAGCTTTCAAGGCACTCTATGGGTCCCTGACAAAATTGAGTACGCCATGTTTTTCTCTTTCTCTACTATAATGGAAATTTAAAAAACAAAACTTTAGAGTGAATGGGGGAGGCTCATGAGCTCATGCAGCTCCTTCCTGCAGCCCTTTCTATGGATCTAACTTTTCTCCTCCCTCTCAGAAATGTTTGGCATTGTCAACCTATCATTAGTGCACCCTCTCCCACCCTCCGGGTCTTTATCCTTTTTGGATTTGGCAGCTGCATGGTGAGCTGTGGTGTCCCCAATTTCCTCTCTGACTTAAGTGATGTGAAAGCTTCCAGAGAGATTGCTTTCAGGTGGGAGGCGTTGATTTGCGATCAAATGGATTATTACAGCATCACTTGTTTTCATGCTTTGTTCTCTGATGCTATTCATATCTCTTAATGGAATTGCTACACCCCGAGAGTACGCACACACACACACACACACACACACACACACACACACACACACACACACACACACACACACACACACACACACACACACACACACACACACACACACACACACACACACACACACACACACATTTCCATTTAAAAGCACATCCCCTGAATACATCTCCAACAATATGTACACACTGACACAGTTTTTCTGCATGCTCATCTAACGAGGCCGAATTATGGAATATTCTGCAATGCCTTCCTATTCCACTGACCCACTTTCCCTTATTTCCCTTTGAAAGTACAAACATGGCTTTTCCATTTAAATAACAGAGTGGCTGATTAAGACAACCCAACTCCTGTGCTTTCACTTTCTTCCCTTGTCCTCTGCTGCTGCTGTTGTTCCTCGCTCTCCCCAGAGTTTTCAAGCTGAGTGCAGAGTGAGAAAGCGAGAGGAGATAAGCTCGCATTAACCTGCTGATACGGCCACCCCGGTAGCGCGCTGCTCAACTCAAGCTGGTGAGTCTCACGCGGCTTGAAATCGACAAATCTCATATGATGATGATCTCACCGCGTGGGACTCATGAAGGTGCACCTGATAAGATCACGCCTGCTTCTCCTTTGGGAGAACGACAGAGGTTTCCATGGTGGAAGCAAACCTGTGGACAAAAACACAGCTTTATTACCATGGCGACTTTCCATATGTTGAAGCCCTGGGCTGTTGGTGTGCGGGAAGGTCACCATGGAGATAAATCAATCGACTGTATGGTTGAACCTGATTCTGGTTAGTTTCATTGCTAATGCTGGAGCTTTAATGTCTTCAGGTCGCATCATAACTCTGCATCTCCCTTGTACTCTTTCCCCTCCACTCCTCTTTTGCTCCCATGCTTTTTATGACTCCTCCCGCTGCTCTGTATTATGTGTTCCTCAGGAAGTGTGCCAGTGCAGGGGGAAAGCTACAACATCAGAGCTGGGCTGGCTTCAAAGCTGGAGCAGGAGCGGGTGGTGTGCATTATGCATGGCCGCCTACACAGAGACTCATGGCATATATATACACACACTGAGCACATGCAGCTTGTATGATCGTATGGTGTGTATGTAGTATAGGCGCACCAGGAGTAAGGCTCAAAGATCATACTGCACATCAATACACAGGCCTCCAGCACAAATAACACACATGCCATCGTGTCTTCATGCCTTTAGAGCACATTATATTGAATTACACAGATTTCAAAGAGACACAGGCAGTGGTAGAGATATTGACAATACATCCATAATATAGTGAGTATACTATATTGATGTGTTGCTTGCTTTACAAAATACAAAATCATGTACCCAACTTTGCTGAGCCAATGTATGACAGTTGCATGTTGTGTTGAGTATGGCAACTTTACTAGTGAAATTAAACTTTTTAACATTTGAAGCATCATTACAGTCATTAGAGATTGAACTGGGATGGACTGGTGACCTGTCCAGAGCTGTCCTCACATTCAAGACGCACAGTTTTAATGAGACTAGTTTGTAAGAGGGCATCAAAAACACAAAGGGCGTGTAAAGGTAGACGTATCCATGCTTGGCATGTTGACAACATATCACGAGGCTCATTCAGCCACATGCTATCAAATACCTCTAATAGACTTCGTAAGATAATTAAACGTCTCGATTTCAGAATCTACTGGCTCAGCTTTTGTCATAGGATAATCAGGGAGGGATTTATTTATCTATTTATCAAAAGAAAATCTCTTTTTACCTCATTATGAAGTGTGAGTGCTCATGGTTCAGGGTTTTAGGGCTACTTCTTGTAGCCTTATAACTAAAGAAAAAAATTAAATAAAATAATGCAATTGTTGCATTAAAAGAGTAAGAATTGACAGCAAACAATGGGAGTTTTGGCTGTCTCCTTCCTCCAGCATAGCTCAATTGAGCACTATACACAAATAACTGAACGCTAGCTAATAAGACAGTTTTACAAGAGGAAAGTCTGGTGATTGTTCTTCTCATGTTCCTCCACTGTGCCAGTAAACTTCCAAAAAGCACTGTAAACTTGTCTGTCTGAGTCAGAATTGGTCAACTTTAATTAATAAGAATGTTAACAAAGTGATGTTGTTTATTTAGCATATAAAACGAATGTTCTGCCCATAATTGTGTGGCAGTGAAATGATGTTTCTGCTCTTGCTACCTGGAAAGTGAACTGAATGCATTGAACCAGTGAGGCGATAACAATGTGTAAAGTGGCGCAGTGTCTCTTTAAACTTTACTACCACCTGTTTAACCTGAACCATTCCCTTTACCTTAACACAAATTATATTTTATATCACCTTAAACTGGCTTTTTAATGACATGTTCTCATAATCTTACTGTTTCCTTTGGGAAGGTGCTTGTAACATCTTCACGCACGCTGCCAGCGGTCCCACTGTCTGTTCAATCCCCTCCAAACACAGTTCAGTTCACCCGTCACACCACACCTGAAGGTGGCCTCCAGCTCCTGTTTTCGGTGAGCTGCAGTTTAATCTTCACAGCTGATTTGACTCCAGATGTTCACCAAAACACAGCTGATTTAGATTTGTAATTGGCAGTCAATGGGACAGATTGCTGTGGACTCATCTGCCACACAGACGACTTCCTACAAATGCTCTGCGCCACATTTCGGATCGTATTGCACCTGATCGGATAACATGAGTAATGATGGGATGTAGAAAGTGAATTGACGTAGCTTATTCAGCAATTTTTATCCACTTAGTTTCAGTCTTTGCTGCAGAGGTAATGTACTCTCAGTCTAACTGCAGAATCTCACTCATATGAACCAATTCTGCACAACAGTTTGGCAAAATGCAAATTTCATTACATTTTTCACTGAATTGCCTTGCACCCGAATCAGAGGCAAAATCAAAGGGCAGGTGTTTGCACGTAAATGTTCATAATGCATGTCACACAGAGACTGCTCGGCCTGCTTGTTGCCTCTTCTCTGAAGTGGCCCGACGTTTGCATTGACGTACTTGTGTCGCGATTGCCCCGACGTGACCATGCAGGAATGTGCTGTGCAGAGATAAAGCCATCTCCTCCCTGAGATGACTCTGCTTGTGTCCGTCCTTGCTCTGGTATGCATGCAGCGTCCATGTCCAATGCAATTCCAGCGTGACGAAAAGACCAAGCCCCGTGCCAAGTATGCAGTGGAGTGATCACAGGTGTCACTGCAGTGGCTGCTGCCGCACAACGTGTTCGACATTCACTCACAAGGTGACACAATAAAGATTCTTTATGGGGGAAGAAATAATTAGCAAAGAGGCTGGAGAGACGGCGGCAGGGGTTTGTCGATATGATTATATAAACGGACATATGGACGTGACTGGTTTATATTCTGTTAAGAAGTATGTAATTATTTTTGCAATGATGCGCAGAAAGAAATATGTTAAATGTGTTTTTGGTGCTCAAATGAATGTTAAATGTAAGTAGATAAATGTAGATTGTGAGTGTAGAGATTGTGATTGTTAAGTTGATGCCTGAGTAATAGCGTTTGTTTAAATCAGTCAAGGAGAGTTTGAACCACATTGCATCTCTCCAAGTACCCCAACACAAGCTTTCTGTTTTGGTCTAATGTCAGACTTCCGAGGGTTTTTCTTCTCACGTGACAAATTTAATGTTGACATCTGTTAAGATCTATAAGCAATATAGAAAAAAATTATTTTGCAAAAATCTGGTTGTTTATCTGTTGGAGCTGTTACACCAGAGGGCTGGTTTTCGACTAAAGCTGGATTTAGTCGTATTATTTTGTCTCCATTACACTAAAAATGGAGTAAATTTTAATAAAATAATAAATTATTTGTATGGCTGTTCCTTTAACGTGCTAATTGAAGTCAAATAATCATTGGAGGTATAGAAAATTAAGGCATTTAATTGTGCAATATTTTTTACACTCCAACACAAAATGCTTCTCATTGCACCTGAGAACTTTACTTTTAGTTCAGGCAAACAAATCGGCTGCAGCAGATTCATCAGACAGAAAAAAACCTCAGCGTTAGAAGCAGCTTAATGGAAGTGATACATGATGAGAGCACGTTGTTTGGAAAAATATAAAGAAGATTCAATTTGCATTTTGCAACAATCAATTTGCATATCATCAATTCATGTCTTTGGTATTACCTCAATGATAAACATGCAAGCGAAAAAGCACCTGAGCTAATGTTTTAGGCTATTCCTGATATTATATTTAAACAACACATTTTTATTCATGGTATAAATTTGAAAAAAATAAAATAAACATGATTTTGTTGTATTAATTTAATTTCTTTTAATTTTGAAGTCTATTTCATTTATTTACCAAAATCAGTTGGAATATACATTGGATCAAATATTCATAACCAGCCTAAATTTCAATTTATTGCTAAATAATAATAAAGTAACTCCTCCCCTTATAATCAATTAGATTATTTTCCCATAATTTAACGAACAACATCATACAAAGAAAGACATCATAACTTTTTCTGCTGCCCCCCCTGTGCGGGACCTCTCCTTTGGGCATTTTACATAGATATACAATATTTGTCTTAATTCATCACTTACACTTTCCCCAAAAAACAACATTTCCAATAAACATGTGAATGATCCCACATCAAAATGTCCACATTTTTGCCAGCATACTTGTACATGCGATTGCTTGCGTTTTACTTTTGCCTTCAAAAAGAGGCGAGCCGGATTCTTCCAGGAGCCAGTATTGTTTTTAATGCCACTGCTGTCATAAAATAACTTTGATAAATTGGTAATATGACATTTGTAAATGATGTGAAAGTTGCATTTCAAACCTAAAACTGAAATATAGCAGAAGCCTCTCGAGTCGAAGCTCTCGGAGTTATTGCACCCTGAGCTCCACATCATAAAGGATTTGGATGTGAGCGATATTCAGTGGGAAGTCTTTTGTCTCCTGATGGCCTTTAGCTGCCGCTGGCTATACAAGCAGCCCTGGCTCACTCTCTGCTACAGTGCCCCAGCTCCCCTCTTTATGACTAACTCATTACACCGACATCAAAGTTTAATGACAAAATAGCCCAGTGCTCATGAAACCTCTCACAAGCCTCGCAGGGCCTGCATTGTTTAAAGTAACATTATTACGAAACAGGAGGGATCGAGGGAGGGTGTCACAGATATATGAGGAAAACTAGGCTACACGTGTGAGGTTGTGATGGAAATAGTTACGTGTAGTGAGAAGAGAAAAACAAGGCAGAGAAATAATTATCGCACGAAATGGAAGCGTCCCCAGAGCCAGGATTACACTGGTGAGCATCCGTCTTAATTAGATAGATCTTTAGTTAATGCAGCAGTCTGTCCCCTGCTGCACCCTCTCTCTCATCTCGTCTCTCTGCAAACACCATCCCCTGCTCCTGTGCTCACAGCTTCCTGAGTACAAACAGCAATTCTGAGGCACTCAGAGACCACTCCAACGTGAATCTACAATGCTACATATTCATTTATCTCCCGAGATGGACTTGACACCCAAAAGGCGTCCTGTTGGGTAATAAGAGTGGGATGAAAGCAGGCCCACGTGTGTGTGTGTGTGTGTGTGTGTGTGTGTGTGTGTGTGTGTGTGTGTGTGTGTGTGTGTGTGTGTGTGTGTGTGTGTGTGTGTGTGTGTGTGTGTGTGTGTGTGTGTGTGCGCGTGTGTGAGAGAGACGTAGGTAGAAATTAAAAGGATGAGACAGCCATCAGAGTGATCTTTTACCTTCCGAATTGCTGCTGAGAACCGACCAGCAGACTGAATGTAATCACCATTTAGCTCCGTCCTTTCAGGAAGCCTCAGCTGACTAATGGAAAATGACTTCAAATGGGGATTTGTCATCATGATATTGCTCTGAAAATGAATTCCTTCCCTTCCTAGTTTCCTGACCCAAACTGTATTTGTCATTTCACCTTAAGCAAGCAATAGCTCTTAGAACGTCAAACCCAAGTTATTTTGGTTTTTGTCGTTCATCATATGCAACATCACTTTCGATTCAATGTTAAGAACAACTTTCCAATCAATCCCAGGCTGAATGAGATTGCAAAAAAAAAAACCATAAACAAAACCCTCATACAGCCATGTGATGTGACAGTGTAAAAGGAGTGAGACGTGTGTCACCTCCCTCATACTATGAGTGGTCGCTGGTGTTATTATGGACTTTGAGCTGCATTGCTGAGTTGTGAGTCACAGTGGTTGCTTCAGCATAGCAGCCCACCTCCCCCATCTCTCACCCTCTCTCAGTTTCAGTCAGCTAACTCACGCCCCCTACTGGCCAGATTGAAAAATTAATTGAAGCAACTGATTCATCTTCCATAAATGGTGGTTTTGTCATGATATTTGAAAACACGCCTCCTGTTGCATCTGATACATTTTTGTTTTCATGTTTTTCATCCAGTGCATGTTTGAAAGAGTGAGAGTCTAATTTAAGTTATAAACACATAACATGGCACATCCATTGCTTTGGATGTTCACATAAACTATTTTAATGAGAAACATTTGACCTGTGGGCCAAAAGGGATCCGCTAAAGGATCCATTCTGGCCTGAGCTGGCAAGGTAGGAAAACAAAGCAAAACAAAACCAAACAACCATTAGGCTATAGCTGCTGTTCCACTTTATTTCACTGGGGGTCACACCGTTATTGAAATCGGGTATTTTCGAGGAGCGCTGGGCTTTTGCCAACATCATTTTGAAATACCACTTTTTTCCTTTTCGTTGCTTGGATTTGGAAAATCTAATTTCATGAAGTTTTCACAATGCACTAATACTTTGCAGTAAAATGAAGAAAAAACATTTGGAGTTGTAAATATAGTTTTCTTATGCAGTCCTATGTGATGTCTGTCTGTGTGAACTAGAATTATGGTCTTGAAGTAAATGAAGATGGATGAGTGAGCTGCATGGTGGTGTAGTGGTTAGCAGTCTGGCCTCACAGTGACAAAATCCCTCGTTTGATTCTGGGCTTGTCCGCCTTTCTATGGTGACTTTGCATGTTCTCATGTGATCGGTGTGTGTTTTTTCTTCTTCTTTTGGCTGGCTGCTCCAGTTTCCCCTTCACAGTCCCATAAACAAGCAGTTGATGCCAGCTGGTGAGCATAAATTGCCCCGTGGTGGGTAAGTGTCTGTGTCTCTGTTTGCCTTGTGACGGCAACCTGTTCAGAGTGTACCCCGCCATTTCACCCATAGTCAGCCGGGATTGGCTCTCGCGCCCACACACACACAATCAAAGGCCTGTTGCTGGATGAAGCAGCATTGAAGATAAATTGGATGTGTGAGTGATGTTCAGGTTGGTGTTCAGAAAAAGAAAATCAGTGCAAATGTAATCACAAGATGGTGCTGTTGATTCAAAAAGAAAAGACAATTTGTTCGGCTGCATCCAAGCATGACTGGATCTCACTTTGAAATCATTCTTTCTGTCACTCTCTCTGTCCCCGTCAGGCTCCCCTGTCTAATATCAGTGTTATCTCTCCACCAGATGACCCCTGTGATCTGAAAGCTGAGAGCAGCCCCATCATGGACAACGAGATAACGGCCAAGGAGCGAGGCGTCCTGGAGAGCAACGAGAAGGAGGAGATGGACCGGGAGAGGGCTCAGGAGGAGGATGAGGAGAAGAAGCTGAAGGAGGAGGAAGGTGAGGGGGAGGAGAAGAGGAAGAAGGAGCAGGAGCCACTGACGGAGGAGCAGGAGCTGGAGGAGCTGAGGGCCCAGGTGCTGCAGCTGCTGCTGGAGCTGGAGGACGCCAGAGAGATGTCCAACAAGCACCAGGAGAGCTTTCATGAGCTGCAAGGTGAGACCTTCAGCATCAGATGAGAGCGCGGCCGAGACTGTGTGCCCACACTCTTTATTCATCTTGTAACCTTAAGTCAACCTCAGAATGAACTCCAACAAAATGTCCTCATCATCCAACCACATTTCCTAAATAATGGCTTTCTTTATGACCAGTAAAGGTGAATTACACCATTTCTCAACATGGGTGACTGAGTTTTTTATTTTGTCCTTCAGAACTTTGGGGAATATGTTGAACAAAAAAAAAAAAAGAAGAAGCTTACTGGAGCAGCTGCAGTTCTGAGTGAATTAAGATCAAACAATAATAATTCCTGTTAAAATTAATTGCAATAAAGTGAAGACATCCAGAGCTGAAATCTGTGATTTTACATCCGTTTCACGAGAAGTTAAATTGAAGGCTTGACACAGTTATGTGACGCCAACCAGGGCCAGTTTCACCGGTTTTAACCAAGGTAATTTTCCCCCTCTTTAATTTTGACACAATTTATCGGTGGAAAACAACTCCACACCGAGAGCCTGTCTCATAAATGTGTCTGCAATTCACATTCAGCAGCCATTTGTCAAACATTCAGGCCGGGTGTCAGCTCTGCTTCAGATTGCTCCTCATTAAAGTGGCTTCGCCAACATATTTTCAGCAAACATATATGCAGTTTGATGATATTGGCTGGGAAAGGCGTTTCCAACCTTCCTTCTCTGCTGACCCAAATTTTTCCCATTGTAAATGTGGGCGACTGCCCACCACCGCACCCTGTACAACAACAACAACTAAAAAACAAAGTTGAAGGAACCTCATAACACACTATATGCAAAATAGTGTCTCTGTAATGATAAGTTCTTTTTCTCTGGGGATAAATAATTTGGGTTTACACTCCATCTCTGGGTGTTTGGATGACTGGCATTCCTTCAGCTCGCACAGTTTTAGATTTTCACTCGCAAGTTTTTCACCACAAAATATGCCTTCAGTTCGAATTTTGTCCATTGCTTCAACAAAAGCCATAGTCTACGTAACTTTGATGGATTCAACATCCTCTTCAGCCCGCAGCTCTGCCATTTTTTCTTAAGCACTTCGCGAGCTTACCTTTGTCTACATTAGAGACAGGATGCTCGCGTTCAACACTACCTTGACTTAAAATAATAATCCAAACAAAATTCAAAACAAAGTCGTAAAAAGTTATGCCCCTTAAAATCAAGAGGGCTTTGTCACCCTCCCCCAGGAATCTTTGTTGCCTCCCCAAAGGGTTGAGCTGCCTGAGTTGAGAATCGCTGTGATCAACTGTGGTGAACATGGTGAACCTGGAAGTTTTGAAATGAATGGTTAACTATGATGATTCGTTATTTAGCATCAGCCTGTCCCATTAATCAGCAACCCTGA
This sequence comes from Lipophrys pholis, assembly GCF_963383615.2. Lineage (NCBI taxonomy): Eukaryota > Metazoa > Chordata > Actinopteri > Blenniiformes > Blenniidae > Lipophrys > Lipophrys pholis. Next base: position 9,329,264 of record NC_137631.1, on the reverse strand, counting down.
TGTAGCCCTCAGATTGAAAAAGGTTGATGACCCTGTCTTATGTGCCTTCATTGAAATGTGAAAGTGTAAATCAGATAGCCTCTGAGCGTTGTGGCAACCCCCAAGGGGTTCCCGGATGCCAGGTTAAAGCATTAAGAGTAGTTTTATTTATAATATAACATGTCAGGAATTTCCTTTTGAAAACTCGATACATTAACCTTCATGAACTATCATCAAAGTACAATCAGGGAATGTTCTCTCACACACACACACACACACACACACACACACACACACACACACACACACACACACACACACACACACACACACACACACACACACACACACACACACACACACACACACACACACACACACACACACACACACCCATCTCAACTTTCCACCTCTGGCAGTCATGCCGACTCTGCTCATGACAACATATTGGTTGTGTTGAGGCGTAACTGTTTATACGTGGTTATTTACACGGGCCTTCGCTCACAGTCGCTGAATAGAGCCATCACATCATACCTTAGAAATGATGAGCCTAATGCTCAGGGACGTGAACGGTGAGTAAGTCCTTGGGAATGAGCCTGCAGAAGGTTCAGTGTGTGCGTTTGACCGCGTGTCACTCTCTGAGTCCTGGTGTGTCCTCGGTGGAGGCATTCCTCCAACAACTGCTGAGGGAAGCTTCCAGACCGAGTGCTCTCGACCACAACGAGAAATCAGTAGTTGGTCCTGTGGGATCAGTCAGCTGCTGCGTCTGTCAGCAGCTGATGTGTGCAGATGCTGTAGTTTCGGTTTGAGGTTTCCGTTCCCACATCAATACAACGTAAGCAGTGAGCTGTACATGTTAAACAGCATTTTCCAAGTTAATGAGAAGTCCAAAGACATCTTATACCACCTTCTCTATCAGCTGCTTTTTAATAATGTTAATGAATAAATCATTTTTCGAATTATTTATACATTTAAAACTGAATACTACGACTCTGACAAGGCTCTCTCTAATCTCCTCCATCTCGCCACCTCTGCTCAGCTGATGTCTGATGTTAACCTCCGCTGACCCCCTGCAGGGCCTGGCACCACACCCTGGGCAACAAAACTTTTTTTCCAATCCTGCCCCGTCCCTCGGGAACTCTGCCTTGAAACTCCTCAGAGACTTTAAGAACCAGAACACATATAAAGTCACAACTCACCTCGCCACTACTGCTTTTAACTGGCCACATTGTGGGTGTGAAACAAGTTTTTATTCTTGCTCTCAGTTTTATTGCACTTCAATCCTGTGAATCATGTTTGAGTTTCCTGAAAATATGATGCTGATGACGATGATGATGATGATGATGATGATGATGATGATGATGATGATGATGATGATTATGACTGTAACAATAGAAGGTTGCGCTTGGTAATATGAAAATAACAGCTATCTATGCTACTATACTGTCCATGTTAAGTTTATATAATGTTTATTACATTAATTTTCTTAGTTCAGAATTAGCATCTTGCTGAAATACACTGATCAGCCAAAACATTATGACCTAATGCTGTGTATGCCTCCATGCACAATAAGCTGTGATCCAGTGTGTGTCCTGACACCTTTCAGTGCTGTCGATAACGTCTGCAGCTCCTCTGTTGGTTGGGACTCATTGAGACGCCACGCAAGAGCTGCAGATTCAGACATGCTCTGACCCGATCATCTGGCTATCATGATTTGGTCCTTGACAAACTCGCGCGGATCCTTACACTTGAGCCTTGTTGTCCTTTTTCAAATAGTTAACATGCTCTCAAATGTATCTTACCCACTAACGTGATGATCAGTGTTTTTCATTTTAAATGTCAGTGGTCACATAATGTTCGCTGATGTGCTGTATATTAATTGGCACAAACACAAAAAACTAAACCCGTGGCTGGTGTGAATGTCATTAGTTTTGTGCTTTCAGTAATTTATCTCCGTTCATCCATCTTTTATACCATTTTATCTAATTCAGAGTAACGAGGTGCTGAAGCCACTCCGAGCTAACAATGGGTGAAGGCAGTGTGCACCCTGGCAGGTCATTGCAGGGCAAACACAGAGAGATACAGTTCCACACACTTACAGCCAAGGGAAATTTAGGGTCACCAAAAAGCATCCAACATATTTTTTGCATGCAGAGGGAGGACATGCGAACTCCACAAAGAAAAACCTGGACTGGACTTAAACCTGCAACATTCACAAGACCAGAGTTTCAACCACCACACCAGTATTTAGCTTCTACAAGGTAATCGGCAATGAACTTACATCTGGATTAATTAAAAGTGTTCAGAAGCACAATTGAGGCTTGTTGAGTGTGACTCCAATTAGTGGAACTGCAATTTTTTTTTTTTAATTTTCAATATATGTGGATAGAATTGATGTATAGGTGAATAATAAGAGCAGGATAGTGAAAAAAAAAAAAAAGGTTGAAGGTGTTGGATTCGCACAGCACTATCAACAAGGCATCTGATCCGTCCCAAAATAATTGTCCAGCCATAAAGAACTATCTTTAGCCACCAGGAGAACAAGGAGTCCAGCAACAGATGGTATTGCCCCCACAGAGCCCTGATCGTCACGTCATGGAGTCAGTTTGGGATAAGAGACAGAAGATATTTAAATGCTTGGAACAGCAACCTGCTGGCAGTAAACTAGTTTTTTGTTCACTGCATTTTGTCTTGAGTTTATTGACCAGTATAGTCGATTTAAAATCCCCATAACTTTGACTTTGGGCTTCGCCCCATAGTGAAGCTACTATATCATATCAGTTGAAAAAGTATGTTTATTTGGTTTGAGTGATCCGTGACGACGACAGCATGCAGATTTAACTCTCCAGTCATCTGTATTTAGCTCACTGCCGTCGAAATAAAGCCATGAGAGAATCTGCCTTAAGTATGCAACAGAAATCATTTGGCATGAGACGTTCTGAAAGGGTCCACAAAGAAACAGAAAGCAAAAAATAGCTGCAGCCAAACCGGCAGCCAAAATACTCAACTTTTCCCTTTTCCTTCCCTCTTGCGTTCCTCTTAATTTGTTATATTCGGGAGATGAATCCTGCTCAAACTAATACGATACAACATCCTTTAAAGTCATATCCATTGTATTAAACAAACAGGCGGCACACAAAGCTGCCTGTGTCATTCAATTGCGCCTCAAGGTTGAGCAGCTTATCAAGTTGTCATCTTTCTATTGGCCTGCTGAACTGACTTTTTCCTCTTATCTCCCTCCCCTCACCCCTCTCTCCACTCACCCCCCTCCCCTCTCCCGGCTCTCCTGTCTGCATGTCTTCAACAGGCCTGTTGGAGGATGAGCGTCTCGCGAGTGCCCATCAAGCGGAGGCTTTCACACGACAGATCCAGAATCTACAAGGTGCCAACATATGATCGCCTCTTGAATTTTCATTTTATTTTACAGTGTCAACATTGGTGGTGCTCAAAAATCAATTTATACTTATATATTCCCCCTTAATACTTATGGTCGGCGCTGCGTTTCTCTAAGCGGCCCACAGTATTACAATCACTCAGCATGTCTTCCATCTTATTTTGTGTCTTCTGTGGATTTTCTGTTGTCTCGCAGTCCTCATCGTCTCATCTCAGACAGAAAGTGCCATGAAGGCATATTGGGATGTAATTGAGTAGAAAATGATACATCCTTCGGGCTAATTGATTTGAGGACATTGTCTTTTTTGTGACCATTTTTTCCCCAGTTTCATTTTCCAAAAACAAGGCTTAATGGGATTTGTGCTCAGTCATGTGAGGGCGAATAAAACAAATTTAAAAAATATAATGAGAATTCAATCCCTCCAAAAGCCACGTGTAATGGCTCTGAGAACATGCAGTGAAAGATTAAGAGAACTAATATGAAAAACAGAAGAAGAAAAACAAGCATTTATTTGTTTCTGAGGTGATTTACTTTTAAAAGGAGATTTGAAACTGAAAAGACTAAAGAAAGATTGCAGCAATGTTCTGGTTAAAAAGGTGGAGACCATTTTGTTTTCCTGGGAATGCTGAAGTAATAAGCTCAACCTCAACCTGAAAAAAAAAAAGCATGACGGTTACCATCAGTTACATCAGCTTCTCTCTCAAACAGTACACACATACACACACACACACACACACACACACACACACACACACACACACACACACACACACACACACACACACACACACACACACACACACACACACACACACACACACACACACACACACACACACACACACACACACACACACACACACAGCCACAGCCACACAAACACACCACCCCCTCACACAAACACATGCTAAAACTCAAGTGAGAGCACACATATTTACACTCATGCCGACACTGCAGTCTCACCCACACATCCCCCATAAAAACAAAAAAACAACTTAATGTCCTTCTCCTCCTCCTCCTCCTCCTCCTCCTCCTCCTCCTCCCTCTGTGCTGCAGCCCAGCTGCGCTCTGTGCAGGAGGAGATGGACATCCTGGTGGAGGAGAAGGACAGTGAGCTTGCCGAGGCCACGGAGCAGCTGCGTGCGGTCCAGGAGAAGGCGCTCCTGTTCCAACAGGCGGCGGAGGAGGCGGTGGCCGAGAGAGAGAATGACATCGCCTCGCTGCAGGAGGAGCTCTGTCGCGGGCGGGCTGCGCTGCAACGCCTCAGCGACGAGACCCAGGAGTACGAGCTGGAGATCACCACGCTGAGGGCCGAGATCAGCATGAAGAGCCAGCGCAGGGAGGCCGAGAGGAGAGAGGGTGAGGGATGAGGAGGATGGAGGGATGTGGGAAACAAAGAGAAAACACAAGGAAGACATTTGGCGAAAAAGTATCACCAATGGGAAGGGTGAAGGTGGCCTGATTAGACTGCACACATGGCTTCTTCTCCAATACATCATCGGATGTTCAGTGCATTCAGAGACAAATCTTCATTTTTCTCCTCTTTCTCAGTTTGTGCAATCATCCATCAGTGAATAGGGCTCCTGAAAAATACACACATAAAACGCCCCACTTTCTCAGTATATCGTGTGCAATTTATCCAGCTCGCTACTCATTCAAAAACTTTTGATTATTCTTTGTGAATGTATTAATAAAAACACGAGGTTATAGATAGGTTATAGATGGCGTGGCTACTTCACAGCATGTTCACATCCTGCAGTCCAGAACATAAAATATGAACAGGGCCTCAATGTGGGCCAATGGGACTTCTCTCTCTGTGTGTGTGTGTGTGTGTGTGTGTGTGTGTGTGTGTGTGTGTGTGTGTGCGTGCGTGCGTGCGTGCGTGCGTGCGTGCGTGCGTGCGTGCGTGCGTGTGTGTGTTTGCGTGTGCGTGCGTGCGTGCGTGCGTGCGTGCGTGCATGTGTGCGTGCGTGCATGTGTGCGTGCATGTGTGTTTTAGCATGTGAGGATGAGGTCATAATGAGGAGGGACACAAAGACGTCCAACTCCTGACATCAGCACTGAGCTCTGCAGCTGAGGCCGGGGTGGGACTGCAGGAGGGGAGTTATGTTTATCCAACTCTTTGAGGAAAACGTCATGCAAAATGTATTTGCGATGCAAGTATGGCATAATTCCAACTGGGTGTAAATTTTAAATGAATTGTTTGACATTTTAAAAAATGCACAAATATTGTTTGCCAATAAATTACTTTAACTTGTACCCTTTTAGACTAAAATCAAAACCCTTAACAAGATGTACTGCTCTGCATTTTTCCATCTACAAGACTGGTGGGACCCCACAAATGGGAGATCACAGACATGCAGGATCCTTGGCTTTACGGAACATAATTACTAATTATTCAAACTCTACTGTGATCCCAAGGACTCCAATAATAATAATAATAATAATAATAATAATAATAATAATATTTCTTATTACTATTATAATTATAATTATAATTATAATACAATTTAACAGGAACAATCCAAACCTTGTGATGTAACTGCTGAGCAAATGAACATAATAGAAAAACAGTCAAGCTATGTCCTTAATGTTTATTTTCATGAGATCTGGTGTCGCCAAATGCACCTGCAGCTAAATAGGAGCTCGACTGACCTCTGATTGTTTTTTAAAAATATCTTTATTGCCGACCTTCCCCATTCTGACAGGTGACGTGGTCCTGCTAAAGGAGGAGTGCCGCATGCTGAGGGAGGAGTGTCAGACCCTGAAGGAGGACAACAGACGTCTCTCTGAGCGGCTGCAGCTGCTGCAGAGACAGAGGACATGGTGAGAGGTCAACGGCTGTTCGCTCATCAGCTGTGCTCACTGGATCAGCTGGAGGGGATACCCTCTGGAATACTACCCCTCGCCGAAGCCCTGCCTCGTGTCTCATTCGGGAAGGACCAGCCACCTGCTTAATGACTGCACTAAATGTGTTATATCATAAGAAGACTTCACCGAAGTGATAAAACCATCTGGTGTTTAACTGACAAGCAATTACATTTAATTTCCAGATAGATTCTTAATTTCTAATGATAAAAGCACTTCTGAAATATTTCATGAACATTTTCTACTAATTTCATAGCATTTTTGGAGACACGGCAATGTAATGGTGAAAATACAAGAACTATTTAATGGATAGAAATTCCACAGGCAAAAAATGAAACAACAAAGGAAGTGTCTTCATTAGTTTTATCTGGCCTTTCGCAAGCTCTAAATATTAATTCAATCTATTCATTCAACCACTTTATCCCATTTAGACACAAGGCGAGCTAAGAGCTGATTTCAGATGACTACCCAGAGACCGATCATCAGTCTATTAAAGGGCAAAAACAGACAGTACCACACACACTAATACAGGGGTGTCAAACACACTTTAGTTCGCGTGCAGCGCAATTTGATCTTGAGTGGGCTGGACAGGTAGAATAATGCCATAATAACCTTTGAATTTAAATGATAACGTTTTTTTGTTGTTGTGGCGCAGAGTGAGGAAAATGTCTATTTTTTAATAAAACCAAACGGTAGGAAAGTGAATTAAGTATCTGGGGGAAATCCACACGCGCACAGCGAGATCATGCAAACTCCACATAGGAAGGTTGTTGCCCGTCATCCAATAAGACACAAAGATGAGTTAAATGGCACATTAGAATAACAACCGTCTCCTCCACCCTCCAGCTCCAGTGTGTACCTGTCCCTTAAAGAGGAGGACACCGAGGAGGGGGCCACAGAGGGGAAGGAGGCTGAGGTGGGCCCAGTCGAGGTCATGACGGAGAGCTACATGACTATGGCCCAGTCGGAGAACTGCCGCCTGGTCGACGCCTCCATCCAGAAGAACATCTCCTTCGATGGGAAGCCCGTGACGCCGACGGGCTGGAATGGAGGCGTCGGGGAGATCTTCTCCCTGAGGGACCAGCTGAAACAGGCCGAGGAGAAGGCCTCGCAGGTTCAGAGAGAGGTACGGGGGACTAATTGTCATAGAAAATACAACAAAATGTCAATAATCCAGACCCAGCACTGTCAGTGTTTTTTTTGTGGGGGTTTCCACAGTAAATTCAATAAAAGACAATTACGTTGGTTATGAAGATGGATGGTCTGACCTCTGTGTCCTACAGTGTGACGGGCTGAAGATGGAGCTGCAGGAGCTGCAGATTCTGTATGACAGCAGTGAGAGGGAGCGGGCGGCGCTGGAGGAGGAGCTGCAGCGCTGCAAGGCAGAGCTGGAGAAGCTGTCGGGGGAAACTCAGGTGAGGAATGAATAACATAATCCTGTCCTGTTGGCATGAAACAAACGCAGCCGCAATTTCAGTGCCAACAGCTCTGAGTGATCAATAATAGGATATTCAGTAGTATTAGTGTTATCTTCATCGCATTCTAGCCTCTGGATGTTGTTTTCACTTCTAAACTGCTATGAATTCTTTCCGAAAAACTATTTTCCAGCTCTGATTTTCTACATGACTGAAGAAATAAAAGACTTTTTTCTCCACAGCCACACTGTCAGCTAACACACGACACTACTCACTTACACTTTGCTTCTCCTCTGTCTGTTGAGCCCACTTTTGTATGTGTGCCATAATGTAGAAGTGCATGTTTTGATATGAGCTGACCTGGCCTGTCAGCCCATATCACTATTTATTGTGTGCTTGGGGCTGGTGAGTATTCCCCCCTCTGTGTCTGTGTCCTAACCGCCCTGTGACAGCAATGCTTAAATACAGCTGTTAGACAAAAACACAAAATCTGTGAGAAAAAGAAAAAGAATGTATTTGGGCACAAGGGAAATAATGCACACTGCACCGCTGCAGACCATATTTAGAGCAAAAGTAATTTAAGGACCTTTGCAGGATACAAATTCTAAAATATTCTTTACATTCATATCTAGTCTTTTTATTAAGAGGCTGTAGGAGAATCTACTTGCAATGAAATGAAATCTAAAGAAATTGGTGGTATGCCGATTTACGCCTGTGCAATTCTTACATAATAAGTGCTTGAAAGTAGCGGTAATCTGAAAAATCCAGCAGGATTTGTGTGTTCAAACACTTCTACCTCGGCTGCTACTTTCTTTAAACCGAAAAGCGCCCTGATTTAAAGAATTTATTTGTCATTACATCGAGGTACATTTGCTCATTACTTGTCTTTCTTCTTTCGATTGCATCGGTGGATGAAACTTCAAGTCATTGAAAACAAACGTTAAAAAGATCATGTTTTATAAACTGCGCTTTCGTGCACAGACTGACTTGAGTGCTCGGAAAGTTTTACAGTTTTAAATATGTAGTGGGTGGAAATCATGGTCTTTAGGGACATATAGTAACTCAAAACAAAGCACCAGCATATGGGAATTTGTATTTTGTTTGGGAAAAGAGGCAGCAACATTGAATATTTATGTAAAAAAAACTAAAGTGTTCCTCTATAATAAAGTTGAACAGCCAAAGAAACGGATCTGAATCTGTGTGTTTTGTCGACAGCAGCTGTGGTGGGATGTCTCTGCGTTGTGTCAAACTGTCTACTCGTGCCTTGTGTCTCTGCTGCTGTCCTTGTTCTCTGAATGTCCATGACCTCTCAGCCTGAACCACAAGAAATTCTGTCAAACTTTACAAAACCAAATTATCTAGAAGGACAAGGATAGACAGACTCATATACTTCTACATACTAGTCACTGCATCTCTCTCTCTCTCTCTCTCTCTCTCTCTCTCTCTCTCTCTCTCTCTCTCTCTCTCTCTCTCTCTCTCTCTCTCTCTCTCTCTCTCTCTCTCTCTCTCTCTCTCTCTCTCTCTCTTTCTCTCTCTCTCTCTCTCTCTGCCACCATAACGTCACAAGCAGCCAGTAGATGCCACACAGGACCGCTCACACAAACTCACGTTGAGTTGATATTTATGTCACCAATGAGTTATGCATTGTTTGTTTAATGGCAAACATAAATCACTCCATCATGGCCCTTTCCCTTTATATCGCAGCCATGCCTTTTAATTTAGGGTCTGTGTTGTTTTTCATGGCGGCGATTCATTTGTGCCGTTGTCACATCTCCTTATCTATGGGTTTATTATTTAGTTATCTCAGTCCATTCATTCATTCATTCATTCATTCATCCGTCCCCTTCATCCCCATGGTCCTTGTTTTTTTGTTTTTGTTCCCTCCTCAGAGATTCATCCATCCGTCTGAGCACCCTGTTCTCTCGATCCCCTTCATAGGAATGATTGTAATTGTGGCTGTGGTCTGGTGCTGGTTGTCGGAGCTGGCGTCCCAGAGAGCAAGGTATGGGAGGAGCTTATCTCCGTCTGATGCACACGCAATAGATTAGTTCGCCCAAAATTATCAAGACAAAGCATTTTCATACTAGCGTTCAGTCGCATCATGCAAAAACAAATACAACATTAAAAGTTTCATCTGCTCAGAGTTATGGGATGTAAAAACTGAAGAGGGTAATTTTGTTTCTGATTACTCCAGATACTCTGAACAAATTCTCCACAGTTTTCATTGACAAATCGACTTTGGCAGAAAGTGGATCATTTAGACCCCGGAGACACTTCACAGTAAACGGTCGCCGTAGTTTCAGTTTATCTGAAAGTGGAGCTCCAAAACAATCCGAGCAAGGTTATTTTGCTTAAACAACTCCTGTAAATACACACACACACACACACACACACACACATTCATGCACGCGCACACACGAGAAATCAATAGGACGAGTGAGTTTGAGGCATAAAAGCAACAGCTGATGCCAAGGCTGAAGTCTTTTATGTTTTCCTTCTGAAAATGTACAAAAGCAGTGTGCTCACCCCCCGTCCCCACTGCTTAAAAAAAAAGCGAAAAAATCTGTTCCACCAAATGTGTGTTATAGTTTATTTGCAAACGCAAACAAAATAAAGAAACATTCTCTCCATGCTTTTATATTACAATAAGCAAATGTATTTCTTCTAATTTGGGTGAACTAGCCTATTCATTTTCTCCAGAACTTGATTGTTTTATATCTGTAATACAAAGAACTATTTATGGAAGGTGGACAATGGACGAGTAGGCAGTTTTGCAAATTATGACCATTCTTTTCTCGAACAATATTTAATTGCAAGAGCATTTCATTTTGGAAGCTTCAGTGCTTGCTCGCTGAGGTCTAGATGAGAAGACTGGGACCACTCTTGTGTATTTGTATTATATAGAAGCTAAAGACGAGTAAGAAGAGGAGGCAGCAGTCAGGAATAAGCCACCTCTGAAGTTCACTAATTAACACAGTGTGGCCTGTGTGCTTAACAGTAGGCACAGCGACATGTAAAACAATAATTAGAGGTCTTTAAGCGAGGGAACTCAGAGTCGTGGGGTTGTCACCACAACAGATGCAACATTTAAATACTTGGCAAATGAAAAAAATAAATCTGCTGTTGTCAAGTAATAGTCACCACATGTATTAATAACACTTATTCATGTGGATTTTTTTCTTTCCAAGCACGGTGCATGAGGTGTGTAAATCTGTGACCTTATGGGGAAAAAAATGCCTTTCAGTGACTGAAAAAACAGAAGCTTTTGTTTTTAAATATAAACTTTCCTAACCTGGTTCATGGTTTCGGAGTGCTTTGTCTCAAATTATACACACATACTTACTATTCTAAGTGAATTCCTACTGTTAGGAAGAAGTAAATGAGACCCACTGCAGTGCAGTGCGATTATGCATATAGTGTGCTCGGAGCAGTCATTAGTGAGTTAAGTGTGTTAAGTTAAGTCAGTTAAGTGTGAGAAACAATTCTGGCACCCAGCGGTCACCATTACTACTTAGGTAGTAGAAGCAGAGGCAGCTCCAACCATGAGAGAGTCCAAAACCTCACAATGCAAATAAAGGCTAAAGTGTTGGTGATGTAATTTCCACATAAAACGTTCATCTGTAGACAATTTCATCTGTGTAAATAAGTGTATCTTTCAGAGATGGTGGGGTCAAATGTTGTGCTTCAGCAGCAGTTTCTTATTGTGTTGGCAACACTTGATAATAGCCAGTTGATGTGTGAGGAGGACTGTGGTTGCAGGAGGAAAGTGCACAAACAGAACTGCATCTTCTGATCCAGTCTTGTGCTGCAGTTCCTCGGTGCGGACCAAGTTTGGAGGACCAATGCAAAAAGTTGGTCTAATTTGCTTTAGCGTTATAAAATCTATGAGACTATGTGATTTTAACAAAACATACCCTACAAAGCAGCTGTTCTATAATGACCCAATGTGGCCAGGCAAAATGCAATATAAAGCTTTTTAAAATATTGTGATGGCATTTAAACCAGATAAAAACTCACAGTAAACAGTTGTTTGAGTCACATCTTGCAATTGGTCTCTTTATAATGTTTGAGGAACTGGTGTACAACCTGTCAAGGGTGTACCCTGCTTTGCCCCATAGTTCGCTGGAATTGGCTTGAATGACCTCAGGTTGAATAAAGCTGTACAGGAGGCTGATGGAGATACTTGATCTGTTTAGGGATTAATCTTTTTTCTAACACAGTCTGTCCACGTGTTCGAATTTCAGCATTCACACTTCCACAAACAGATTGCATCGCTGCAAAAATGACACCCGAGATGGTTTTAATCAGAACAAGCCTCACAGGAGCAAACACCCCCCGAATGACTGAATGAAGAAGTTTCACCAGCAGGGCATCCAAGAGTTTTAAAATCAAAAGTCCTCCTTTCCTACTGAAGCGTTTCATACACAGCTCAACTGACCTCGTCTTGGTGAACTGTTGTCCGGAGGAGCCACTCTCCTCCTGACTGCAGTGTCAAACTCCTCAATACAGCCGCCAGAGTGGTGACTGCCTTCTCGTCTTGCTCTCCTTGAGAACGCAAGTGTGCACTTTTCCTAGAATATGCAGAAGTTGTTGAAAGGACCTGGTAATGGTTAATCAATGAGTGACAGAAAGCTTGTACCAACCCGTAACACTGCTCTTTTCATGTCTTCCCTCAGGGGAGTGAGGTAGGTTGGAGGTCCATTGTGACTATAACTGCAGCCACAGCAGTACTACTAGCCGTGAATAGCTTATTGAGAGCCCTCGTCCGGAGTTGACTGGATGGGTAACAACAGCACAGGGATGGACGTCTGCTTCAGACCAGCCCTCGCTCCCTCCTGCCACGTCCGTAGACTGAACTGGAATGACCAGAATGTAACACAGCTGACAACTGTAGTTAAAAAAAACAACCTGAAAAAAAAGAAAAAGCATTTGGGAAGTCTGATCTGAGTCGGTACTAGAAGCAGCACACAGACTGGGAGTGATGTGCTCAGTCATGGTAGAGATTGAAAACAACGGTGACGACGAGCTGGCCTGCAGAGAGACTGCGTGAGGACGGATCTGTCCACTAAGTGTATGATAGTGCCGAGTCATTCCTCCTCTGTGTCTGTGAATATTCTTTTGTCTCCTTTAACAATGTGATGAAATTAAGTTGTTGACGTGTACCAAATGAGCTTTTCTTTTTCTTTTTAAGTCTATTTAACTATTATTTATTTACTTGTTTCTTAAACTGTTATTGTTTCTCTGATAATAATGGAAAACATGCAGTCTGGACATTGAATGCACTGATTACAATGAAATGTACATTCTGTATACCCTCCAAACATTAACCAGTCTGTTTACTGCAGAACATTTAATGCAAAATCTTTATGAAATAATGGAGATTCACACAGTTTTACCTTGCCAGGGATACTCTCAGCCTTTCTAATTGATCGGATGTGTAAATACAAAATTTAAAATGGCATGCAAACAATTTGTTACAAAGAACCTGTCAAATCAGGCGCGTCACGCCCGGCGTGCTGGCCGGAGTTTTCTTCTCCTTCCTTTTTAATTCACATGTAATCAAAATGCCAGAAAAATTAGGGCAGTGAGCTTTTAAATCTTATGGTCATTTCTGCAAAGTTACATCTATAGTATGACTTGCCGTTGTCTTGTTCTGTGCTGGTAAAGACGTTTTTGGGACGCTAATGTAGGAAGAAGATTCTGGGCCTGTGTTGTCTTGTTTTCTCAACATTTTAAATCAATGTCAATTTCCGTGCAGTGAAATAAACTTTTCGTCCCCTTTTCTCCGTCGGGATTGCATTGGCTTGTTTTTCTTGTTTTTGTTTTCACAATCATTGAATTTGACTGAATATTAAAGTGGCTGTAGATCGTTTAAGGTACAGAATTCAACACTTGTCAGCTTTTCTGAAGATGAACTTTACGTGACAAATCTGCAGATCTGATGAAAACCAGATCGGATCCCAGATGCAGTGAAATGAAGCACAGTAACTTCTGGTTTTACAGTTTTCTTTTCAACGTTACGTTTGGACCCAGAATACTTAAATACTAGGTTCTCAAAAAGAATGAGTCCAGCCGTCAATTATGAAAAATGTATACACATATTGAAGGAATTTGTTTACATTTGTGAAATGTTTTAGTGTGAAATCGTATAAGAACTGCGAAAAGCATGCTAGAAAACACATAGAAGCACAATATATATAATTTATGTTGGTTATGTGGTCTCTGTTACTTTGTATGACATGTAAATAGATGTGACATATAGCACTATGGGAGGGATATTTCTTAAATCCATTTGTAATAGCTTTGTAGAAAGTCTAATCTATTTTGAAAGAGCATCGTATATTTGATAGCTAAAATATATGCTATGTAAACGTTTATTTATGGTGATGTTATTCCGAGGAGTCGCTGACATTGCTTACCAGTTTCAGTACCTCTGTGTTGGACAGTGGTGTAGTCATTGCATGCATTTAGATTGCAGTTGACGTCGGTTGCAGGAAAAACACATGTTGGCTTCTGGATTTCTTTGAGTTTGAAGTTTCAGAAATGTAGAAATGTGTAATTAAGCGAAGCTTTGATGACCAGTGTATTCCTGCATTTGAACGTAAACCAAGGAAACGATTTGCCACTTGACTGCGAGATGTCACCGTCAATGAATTTACAACACAAACTGAAGTCCCATTAAATGCAATAGTACTAATGAATATTGTCTGATTCGGGATGTTTTCGTTATTTCTGAGCTTATCTCATGAAATTACAAGCTTCTGTATCTGTTTCTCCGCTTGTTGCTTTACACCTGGATAGCATTGTTGTTTTCAATATAGTTGTGGCTATTTTGTTACCTGGAGGTCTATTTTGCACTGTAAATGACTTGGAAATGGAATAAATATACCCAAACCACATGACGTCTGAGAGCCTGCTTTTTTCGGGGCAATGGCCTCACCAGCCGTCACAGTCACAAGGTCTCAGGTGTCGTGGAATCCCATTCATGAAAACATCAGGAGTTGACTTGAGTAAGAACCGGCTCTTGGCTGGGGTTACATTACAGGGGTTGTACAGATATTAATAACGTGCACTCCAGAGACGTGACATAAGCTCAGAGACACGACGTCTTTACAGATGGCAGGAACTGGTGTGTCAACGTCGCTGAGGAGACCTCCAAAGTACGCTCATTACTCCGTTGTCACGACTCATGGCTTACTAAGTTTAAGTGCAGCCAATTATCTAAAAGTAGTCTGGATGTTCAGCTCTGTGGGAATCCAGTCACGGTTTACCTTCACTGAACGGCCATCTGTCTTTTCAAGGTTTCATAAAATAGATTTCCAAAGTCTGCAAATATTCCCCTCAGATTCTGATTCCGGTTTCTGTCTCATTTCATGTCAGAATTATGGCCAAAGAAATAAAATGTGTCTTAACTGCTGAAATGTCAGGTCCCGGTCCACAGCAAAATCTAATCAACTTCCCCTTGGCCTTAGGCCTATCTGTCCAGCAAATTCACCCTAAATCCCTTCTTAAATATTTGATATATTCAGCTGACAGGCTAACAGGGAAGAGGCTAATTAAAAAAGGTAGAAATCTGACTGCGAGAGCAGCCATGGGCGAGCTCTTGAGATATAATGTCGACCCAGCAGTGTCCAGGTTAACAGATTTAGCTCTGTGATGTATTTTTTTTTGCTTTAAGTTCTTCACACACACATTATATGTCTTATGAAAGAGAGAGAGAAACTTGAAAGTATGTATCATTTTCAAGTCAATGAAAGTTTCTGAATAGTTTTGGTAGAAATTTTTGGTCTGGACCTTGTGTGTGGGGGAATTAGGTTCGAATCCGTCATAAAAATGATCCAGATACAAAGTCACAATGTCCTGCTTCAGCAAACCCCAGTAAATACACTATAAATAACATTAATACAATCTCATTCAAAGTAAAATGTTTCTATTCTCTTGCCTTTCCTTAATATTATTATCAAATATCAAATTTTCAGGCGACATATGAGACATTCATTCAGATTTGTTTTGGATGGAAAAGCTGTGATGGAAACAGGAGATACTCATATCAGTGTTGTTTGAATTATTGCCGGCCTCGCTTCCTATTGACTGAATCCACAGAGAAAACACATTCTTTATCTTTATTACTGAGGAATATTGGCAATATAGCGAACCATTAATCTGCATCGCAAACGTCTTGCTATAATCACCCACTTTGTTATATGAGTAGAGCAGAGTGGCGCAGTTATAGTTATAATGTCCTCAGGACAGTTTGTCAACATTAAAAATAAAAAGTGGTGGTGGTGGGGTGGGGGGTGGCGAGTAAATCCTCTGTCTGAAAGGAGACCACTCTAACGTTACTGAATGTCCACTCAGCTTCCCGAGAAGCTCTGAGTCCATTCAAGTGAGAAGCTGATCTAAATATATTCTTGTAGCTTCACAGTGTACGTGACTCAGATTGTGTCTGGAACAGTCTATTAACAAACAGCTAAAACTGCAATAAGGAGAAAAAAAACAAAAAACTTCTGAAAACAGATTTTCAGCATTTGAAACTGGTGGGAGATCGACTCCGGGACCCCTGCAGAGTCCACACTGACTAGCCTGAGAATGCCTTCTGCATGTGTCACAGTTATTCTTACCTCCCACTACTTCATAAAGACTGGTACTGGCAACTGGTGTCACTGACATGTCACTGTGTGCTGAGTCACAGCTCCATGACAGACCCCGGACCTGCAGCCAGCACACTGTTTTCTCTAAATGGTTCATTTTGCAGAGCCTATAGATGGCTGCTTATACCACCGCTTTCTCTCTGTACCGTGTATCTGTGTATTTCTGTCCTCCGCCTCACTATTAATGAATCCTGTCATGTTGTCACGGGGCAGAGCTGGAGATGACACCCATTCCCACATAGTCTGGAAAACGCTCTCAAACTAAAGGCCTTTTTTTTTTTCCTTTTTTTTTTTTTAAATGTGTGAACTGAGCTTTGAAATTTGAATTTAGTGAACTGAAAGGAAATAACTCATATCTTGTCTGCGACACAGCTGATATGGTTTTGCTTGATGATGCAGAAATTTGAATTATTGTTGGATATATCAATAGCTGGGTGAAGTGTTTTTCTTTTCTTTGATACAAATCATTGTGAGCTGAAGTAAAAACTTAAAAATACTCACAATGCTGTGATGAAATAGTATTTTGTGGTATTTGTTCTGTCCTGATTGATTTTAGGTATGTCGTTTTGCTCATTGTGTAAAATGTACATGATTTATTCTAATTGATTGGCTTTGAATAAAGCACAAAATGCTCCTGCGTACACCCACAACACTGTTCTGGTAACAGAGAATAAAAGAGCAGGAGATTTATATATATATTTGTTTACCAAAGTGTAATTTTGATATAACTACTTGTCTTAGAAATATTATTGGAACATAAATGTTTTATTCAGGCAAATGTAATCTTAACACGTGCTTGAGGAAATGCAATTGCAATGAAGTGAAAAGTTACTGTGACTTTGGCATTACTGTTTTTCAACAAGAGTATTACTACTTGTAATTGATTTACGTATTGGTGGAACTCTGGTACAGCGGTCAGTAGATTGAGAATAGCACAGAGTTGATTCATTTGTGGGGCCCTTTCTGTGAGGAGTTTGCATGTTCTTCCTTTGCATGGGTTTGAGGTCCATTGGTCAAGTTCTTGATTTAATATAGTAATATACCTCCATTCACTCAGTAGGATCAGCTTGAGCACATTTTCAACCTGAATTGAATGAAGCACAAAAAAAGATGGATAAATTATTTCAATTTTAACAATGTGGTTACATGGGTGGTGCTCTTAGGATTGCAGTAGTGTGTCTCCAATTGTCAATAATCCCGAGTGATCTCAATCGTTTAGTATAGTAGCCACCCGTCGTTGTATTATAAAAAGGAAGAAAATGCAAGAGAAAATTAAATTGAAGTGTAGGACTTCTCACTTTTACTTTTTAAAGTGTTTCACTGTAAAAGAAAACTGAAAATTTGTCGCAGTGAGATAACCGATGTTCTTATTTCTCTCCCCTGAAGCTGCAAAGGATTGTGCTGAATAGCTTGCTAATTCTGTTAAAGAACCAGATATTGATGAAGACAACAATATACTGGGGTTTTACTGCTTTGTGCAACTGGAGCCAATCCCGGCTCACTATGGATGAAAGCAGGTAAATCCTGGACAGGTCAAACACAGAGACTCAAATCAAACACCTACCTGCAATTTAATGTCAGCAAATGGACATTTTTGGGAAACCATGAGAGCATCTGGAGAAATCACTGAAAGGCCTCTTCTGGACCGAAACCCACAGGGGATGGCAGCCCTGCACAGCACTCTGAGTGTGTGTGCCCAAGGGCACTTTGACCAGCAGGGACAGGGTGAGATGGTTGATCAAACCTTCACTGAACCACTGACATTAAATCACAAAGCCCATAAAAACAATATGAAGAAAATAGATCCAATAACTCCGCCTCTATTTAACAGTAGTTGGATCATCTAATAACCCTCTCTGGGCTTTGATTATCTACACAGAAATGCATTTCACTTGGCAGTGACAGATAACTCTCAAACAAGCGCCATAGTTGCTTCATCTTTATCACAGTGACCTCATACTTTGAATTGTTCCAGTCTGAGGCCTCAGTGGAGTTCCGGAGTTTTATGAACTTTTTTTCCCCCTCTGAAAGTTATAGTGTTTGTAAAAAAGTCTGAGCGCACATTTCACTTTCTTTTCTTAGTCCAATTGTTCAGCCTGTTGGACCCTGAGCAGCGTGACACACATTCACAACAATCGGTAAATCCCAGCCTCCCCCCGGCAGCCCAAATAGGAGCGACTAAAAATAAAGGCGCATGCCACAACTGTTGCGCTGCCCGGGGTCCGTCCAATCGCTGCACCCCGACTCCCGCTGTCCCGGACGGATTAGCAAATAGACTATGATCACAGACGCGGAGTGACGCGGCCAGGGGTCCCTTTATAAACCCGTCCCGGGTCCTCTCCCAACATTCAAGTTAAAACACACTGAGAGTCAACCAACAACTGCGCTGCACCGGATCACCTGCCACCGAAACTCCGCCACATTCTCAGCAGAGAGCGACGACTTGTCGGGAGGGTGCCAATTAAAAAAAAAAAAAAGAAGAAGAAGACGGCCAGCTGCCTTGCACATTGTGAATCGGATAATTTCATCCATCACCGTCTTGACATACGCGGCTTCTTCGCAAATACTTGTGAAAAGTCTCTGCGGCCGTTTGAACTCATCTAAGACTGAAGTTGTCCTGCGCAGCGCCAGAGCGCACTTTGCCACCGAGCCGCGAAAAGTCTCCGCTGCTGCTGAGCACACACTTCAACACACCCAGGTATAAAAGCGCCGGCATGATGAGCAATAACTACGGGGACGACCAGCTGCCTCCGCAGTACTACCAGGGCACCGACTTCGGGGAAGAGGAGGAGGACGAGATGCCGGCCACGGAGAAGGACCTGGCCGAGGACGCGCCGTGGAAGAAGATCCAGCAGAACACCTTCACCAGGTGGTGCAACGAGCACCTCAAGTGTGTCAACAAGACCGTCACCGACCTGCAGAAGGATTTTGGTGATGGGCTGAAGCTCATTTCGCTCTTGGAAGTTTTGAGCCAGAAGAAAATGTACAGAAAGCATCACGTCAGGCCCAACTTTCGTCAGATGAAATTGGAAAATGTCTCAGTGGCTCTAGAGTTCCTGGACAGGGAGCATATCAAGCTGGTCTCCATAGGTGAGTTGCTCTCTCTCTCTCTCTCTCTCTCTCTCTCTCTCTCTCTCTCTCTCTCTCTCTCTCTCTCTCTCTCTCTCTCTCACACACACACACACACACACACACACACACACACACACACACACACACACACACACACACACACACACACACACACACACAAAAAGACCCGATCAAAACCTATAAGTACTGCTTAGTATTAGATTACAGTAGATTCCTGTCGGTAAAGTTTGATGCCTTCTGATATTTGTTATGCTGTCATGTCTTCACAAACGCGCTGTCACGCCCATCCAGCAGCTGCCTTATCAGCCCAGGTGTCAGCCAGCAGTGAGACATGGCTCTCACAGGCCTCCGGTAAAGCCGTGTTGAGTCGAGGTCAACAGCTTATTGGAAAGTTACTGCCAAGGTGCCACTGACATCATTAACTTGTGTCAAGGCCAAGACCCAGTGACTCCACTCGATTGCTTTTCGCCGAGTCCTCACCGCAGCCATGTGGCAAAACTATGGGCTTCAAATTCATTAGGACTGTGCTAATGAGAATGACACCATTTTTATATTTATGGACGGCAGCCACACACATGCCTGGATACACAAACACACACACCCGCAGTCACACGCAAGACTTGTCTCTGTGAGGTCAGGGGTCAGAGCTGCTCACTGGGGTGCTTCCTTGACAGCCAGTTGCTGTCCGGAGCATATCAGCAACTCTTGTGAGGTGAGGATTAACTCTGCTGGGATGTGAGGGATCAGGCTGTGCTGCAGACAGCTGAAGTTACAATAAATTGTTGTTGATTTGTGGAGTTTTCCCCCCACCTCACATCCATCCAGTCACAATAGCTGGACTTTGCTCCAACAGAGTGTCACCTTTAAAAAAAATGTTTCATGACTCGGGAGAAACTAGTAGTCTCATGTGAAAACCGTAGCTGCTATAAGAAGACGAGTGGTTTCATTATACACCTGTAGACAACCTCACAAGTCATACAGGAAAATAGTTATAAAGGCTCTGACAGGACATTTTTCTGTTTTGGTGTCTAATGATCCTGCCACACACTTGAGTGAAATTCCTGGCATGGCTGAGGCTTTGGCCGTTGGACTGTGAAGGCCACAGTGTGTTCACCTGGACAAGAACTGAGTGTGCGTGTGTGTGTGTGTATGTGATGACATTGAGAGGAAGCTCTCAAAGGCAATCTGAAATCTAGAGGGGTCCCGATGATTACTGAAGGCCACAGGTCACAATCACAGATATTACCTCAAAGTCTGCTTGAGTGTTTGTTCTGGATGGTGCGTCTGGGACTTGTTATGTCGATGTGCATCTGTCGCAGGTGCTGCAGTGAAACAGACACACACTAGCTCATACTGCTGTGACAGAAACAGGGTGTGATAATAAAAGTCCTGGCACCCTCTCCACCGCATGCGGCACTAGTAGGTCAATGCAGTCTTCTTAAGATAATTTATCATGCTCATTACAGTGACCTGGGGACGCAAAAAAAAAAAAAAAAAATCACCACCAAATTAGCTGCACATGTGCCACAGTGTGTAACTAGATACTATTTGATGGATGTCACTTTGACCAACACAGTTGCCCTTAAAGCCGGGCACAGCAGGATCAAAGCCACATTTGCCACGCTGTGTCACCTGCCTCTGTCCGTCAGACAGTGACACATCAGACATGAGCGTCTGTCAAGGGCCACCGATCTGTGACAAAAAGAAACAGAAAGTTAAATCAGCCTCAACAAAACAGCCCTGTAATAAACAACTGGCATCAAAGGCCCTCTCGTATTAAAAGTCTCACTGAATTAACTGGAGTGTATCGTACAAGATTAGCCGATGAAAAGTCTACCACTCCTCTGAGGTTATTTGGCTTAAATGGCTGAATTTCTAAATTAGAGTGGATTTTAAATGGCTTATTTGACAAACTTTTCCTCAGAGAACTTCAGGAAATGAGCTGCGTGCTCACTGTCAATGAAACTAATCTCCACCTATTTGATTTATCGCACTCCAGCGCTACAAGTTTAGGAGGTAATTGAAATCCAAGTGGTATTTATGCAGAGAGGGATCTGTTTCCACATATCCTCAGCTGTCACTGTCTTCAGAGTGCCATTGTGACTGGATGACAGATTGTCAGGGGTCCTCAGCCAGACAGCTGTCTGAGAGAAAGGGGCTCGGGGGAAGCAGCGAGGAGCATTAGATTCTTGTCTCCTCAGCAGTCAATCATCATTGTTTATTTTTCTACCAGGAATAGGACGGTCAACTTTTCAGAATGGCAAAGAAAGATATTTGTTACTTTACACTTATGTTTACATCTTACTTGTCAGTAGGACCAGCACAAAAATAAAAGAACTATATTGTTTTATCAGAATGCCCTGTAAACCACCAAAATGTGCCAAATTCATTCAGCTACTTTCCCAGCTAATGCTCTGAACTTTCACAAGTATTTAAATCCTCATGAACTATGTTGTTGTCTCTTATCGAACTCCAGATAGCAAAGCCATTGTGGATGGGAATCTAAAGCTGATCCTCGGTCTTATCTGGACTCTCATCCTCCACTATTCCATCTCCATGCCCATGTGGGACGACGAGGATGACGAGGAGGTCAAAAAGCTGACCCCCAAACAGCGCTTGCTGGGCTGGATCCAGAACAAGGTGCCCCAGCTGCCCATCACGAACTTCAACCGTGACTGGCGGGACGGCAAGGCCCTGGGAGCTCTGGTTGACAACTGTGCCCCTGGTAAGAAGCTTGCAGCCACAGGCCGCACGGTGGGATTGCTGAGTCAGAATTACATGCACCGCCTGCTGACCGGCTTGTTGTGTTTGCCGGTTTTCCTTGGTTGCTATGTCGGTTTGAGTTCAGGCATGTGCCAATCAGTGCATTTGAAACAGTATCAGTTTCTCGGGGTAATTTGTCTACACGGTCAGACACACACACACACACACACACACACACACACACACACACACACACACACACACACACACACACACACACACACACACACACACACACACACACACTGAGACACACATCCAAATTCAGATTTAGATGTCAGCCAGTTGTAATCTGTCTCTGGAGAGCAGGTAGTGTCAGTGGGTTGTGGAGGGTTTGCTGATGGCCGGAGGACGTCCCTGCCAGCTGTCCTACAATGACTGAAGCTATCGCTCTGGCTGTTTCAGGCCCCGGGGCCCAGGACTGGCGTTAGTGTTTATAGCCTCACTGCTATATTACACCCCCAAATTTGGGCACCATTCCTCCTCTTCTGTCAAGGGGATGCTTGGCCCTACATCAAAATGCAGGGTAATCTGTCACGGGGAGGTGCCTAAGCCACAGATCCAGGGACCACAAGGCCACAGTTTGAGTCATTGCCAGTTCAGGCTTGTGCCTCCAACACTGAACATTAGCGATTCCTCTCCTAACTGCGCTCCAAAGAGCAAAGAGGTGGAGGAGGAGAGGAGTGTAGAACAGCGTGTTTAACTGTGTTTATATGAGCCATTGATCAGGGGAGACGCATCTTTCAAACACTGTGCTGCAACGCTGACCATACAAGGTTCTGTTGTTTCATCAGCTCACACTAAACTGCACCACTACTGATGAAACCAGCTCTGCTTTGAAGCACAGAAACACACGCTTCATTCATTTACAAATTTACAAAACAGGATCCTGACCCTAAAGCTGCTATTGGTTTTGACAGGCAATTAGTTTTAGTTTCCGGTTGTAACATCCAGTTTTCTTGTACAACTACGACATATGTCTGTCTTCACTGTGTTACCGTGATGTTGGAAAGCATTCATAGTGACGTGGTGAAGGGCCCTGTCTGCTTCCTCCTGAAATGACAAGCTGTACAAAGATCCACACACTCCTTCCCTGCAGTTTCATTCAGACTCAACCCGGTTAATACCGTGGTCCTGTGTTTATATTAATTGGATGATAGTAGTCTGCAGTGTGCCTGCATGGGCCACTTGAGTGAGTGGCCCACTCCATTGCCAACACTAATCCAATTTAGGCATTAGCAGCACATTGCAGGCTAGCTTCAGCTTCAGTGGATGTACCACGGCGTCTGTTCCAAGTTGTTTCTCTTCAACAGTTGAAACACATATTGAGTCCATTGGAGCCCCAACAGTGTGGGTAAGGTCATGCAGTGTTGTAGTTAGAGGTGTTGAAGAGATAGTAGTGACAGCTCGAGTGGCCTTATTATAGCAGCTGCAGTGTAACACTGCCTACACTGGTCGTTTTGGCATCGTCTAATTGCCCTTCTGCATTCTTTCAGGTTTGTGTCCCGACTGGACCGCGTGGGACCCCAAGCAGCCTGTGGAGAATGCCCGGGAAGCCATGCAACAGGCTGACGACTGGCTGGGTGTGCCTCAAGTAAGACGTCTGCCACAAAGTGCTTTTTAACATCAGCAAGGCTGCTGCACATCTCAACGGACAGTCTAACCAGAAAGCGCGAGTGTTTGTTCTGCTTTCTAACGGGCAATTTAGCAATACTTTTTAGAAAGACATTTAATGTGTGCAAATAAACGCAGCAGTTTCGACGCAATTCCTAATTTGTAAAAGCAAACACACCTCACCACATACCTGTGAGGCAATACTCCACTGGAAAAAAGCGGGACGGTGTATGATGTGGAGCTCAGTGCTTTTTTATTTTTTTTTTCCAGGAGATCATGCTGGAGGGTGCCATGAAATATTTATTACCCAGCTACCATCTAATGTTTCCATTTGCTTTATTGTAGCTCTCTGTAAGTCAGCGTGTAGGAGTTTTTATTTCGGAGAATCTGTGAAATTGTGGAGGTCTGAGATTTCTTAGCACCGTCCGAGCCAGCCACTTAAAACAGAGGTGTAAATATGCCTGTGCTCATCAGAATAACAATGTGAACAGAGCATGACTGCAGAAATTTCCCGTCCCGTTTGTAGGACTGCATCTCCATATTGAAATGTGCACCATGCAGGTTGTTTACTTGTTTGTCTAAGACACAGGGTTAGCTATTCTCCATGAGGCTTAGCATTGGTGAGATAGCCGGGGGCTGTATGTCATGGCTCTGCAGGCCTGGGGGCTGGATTCCAGTGTGGTGTTGTTAAGGAGATGTGGGAGAGGTCTGGCTCAGGATAAATCCCCCCCGGTCGGCTTATTTAGGGCAACAATCCTTAACCCTGCTGTCCTGAGGTTAAATATAACCAGTGTGGGGCATGGCTTTGTGCCACTGTGGGACAGATAGGCAAACAAGTGCTCCTAGGGAGAGAAGAGCAAGAGGTGGAAGGAATAAATAAGTTTAATCCTTGTTAAATCCCATTGCACTATGGTTAATAATGGAAAGTTATAGAAAGAATACCCCGCGCTATAGTATAATTCGTCTAAACATAAATTAAGCTGGGTTGTCATGGTTATAGTCATTTCTGGTTGTAGTCGTAAAGTGAAGTTAAAGGGTACATTACTAGTATTGATTACACTGATTTGTTTAAATCTCAACCTCAATTTGCCATAATGTTGATTCACTTCCTGCCCTAGGTGATTGCCCCTGAAGAAATCGTGGACCCAGATGTGGATGAGCACTCCGTGATGACTTACCTGTCTCAGTTTCCTAAAGCAAAGCTGAAGCCTGGGGCTCCTCTCAAGCCCAAACAGCTATTTCCAAACAAGGCCAAAGCCTATGGACCAGGTGGGTAACTCAACATGACTGCTTGCACGGCTCACAGGAGTTCATTTGAACACTATAAAATGAATAATGGATATTTTTTTTACCTGCTCAGTACTGAATATAAAGCAGTTCTGCTGGTAGCAATAGTACAAGCCTTTTCCTCTGGGAATCGTTCCAATATTTTTTTGTTGGTGTATGTCACTTTGTTGTATTTCTCCACAAATGTTGCATTGCATCAAACCGTTTTGACAGAAAACAACATTCTGTCTTAGCTTTGCTGTGTTTTTTGCTCCACATGACCTTCTTTGCATGTATATGAACACATGGTCACATGGTCCTGTGTCTACATTCATTATATAATCTAGTAACACTTTTAAAAACATTTTGGATTATAAATTACGTAAATTCAGTAAAATCCTTTTGTAAATGCTGAGATTGAATAATCAGTATCAAACTTCTTTGAACATACCACTTATCTCCACTTTTCCATTTTTACCTGAAAGGTATTGAACCCAATGGCAACAAGGTGCTGCAACCAGCGGTGTTCACTGTGGAGACGCTGGAAGCTGGCAGTGGTGAAGTCCTGGTGTATGTGGAGGATCCTGAGGGACACAAAGAGGAGGCAAGTCACTTACTGTACACGAAAGTGGCAGGTGCTCGCAGAGAGAGTGAGCCATCAAGCCTGCTCACGCAATCTGACTTAGTGCTGAAGTTTTGTGAAGTGTTGCTATTGTTGATTAAACTTTTTGCTGCTTAACTTCTCACTCTCCAGGCTAAAGTAAAACCCATCAAAGGCAAAACCGGAACCTACACTGTCACCTATGTTCCTAAAGTTGAGGGTGTCCATAAGGTACGTGCGCAATACCAATAATAATTATGAACATCAATTTCAGAAACATGTATTTTAAAGTACCTAAAAAATTTTTTTTTCTCTTCTACGTTAGGTAAAAGTGCTTTTCGCAGGCCAGGACATTGACAAGAGCCCCTACACAGTGAATGTGGCCAAGGATATGGGTGACCCAAACAAAGTTCATGCCAGGGGACCCGGTCTGGAGCCTACCGGCAATGTGTCCAACAAACCCACATACTTTGACATCTACACAGCTGGTAAGTATGGAAGAAACATCACTCACACACATTCAATAAAAAAAATGGTGTAATAGCAGACTTAAAGTGTTCCTCCTTGTTATTGATGTGTCATGATATGACAATCTGTATTTTTCATGGCGTATCCAGGTGCAGGTCATGGCGATGTCAGCGTCGTAATCGCAGACCCGCAGGGCAAGAAGGACACCGTTGAGCTCATCCTGGAAAATAAGGGCGACAGTGTTTTCCGTTGCACCTACCGTCCCGTGATGGAGGGACCCCACACCATTCATGTGCTGTTTGCAGGCCAGGAGATCCCCAAGAGCCCTTTTACTGTCAACATCGCAGAGGGTGAGCCGTCTGTCTGTGTTGTGAATTACTGTCAGACAAATCAGATTTCTTAACATGCTGTTAGTGTCAGGGTGATCTATCTATCACAATCTACACTCATCGTTATTTTCCCTGGGAGCAGCCACCCTGCAGAGACCGTAACCCTGCCTATCTGTCATTTCTAGCTCCACCCGTTGCGCCTCCCAAGGGAGTTCCACTGCAGATAGCTCCTCAGGCAGTGCGTACCCTTCCTGGACAAAAGGGGGCTCCACCCCCAAAACCTGGCCGTCCAAGTTAGTATTGTCTGGGAGTAGAGGCTTGTTCCTCACTGCTCAGTCAGATCGCCCCAATGCCTTCCCCTGTGTCGGGCCCTGCCGTCCCCCCTCTGTGCTTTGTCTCAGATTAGGGTGCTGTGGCGCTATACCATGCTTGGTCGCCTTGCTTGATCCTCTTGCACCCCATGCCTTGATGATCTTGTTATGTTCAGAGAAAGATGAGATGTAATATCGTGCAAATAGTCTACAGATTGTCCTCGTTTGCATTCCTGTTAGTCCTTGCATCTCTTTGTTCTTCTTTGTTAAATATCTTTGCTTTTGCTGTTGACATGTTTGTTTTCATCATGTCTGAATTTGCATCAGCCAGCATTCAGTTTAAAGCCTGCCTTCAACATTTCAGAGCAACTGACTGAAATGTTGTCAGATGCTCCCTCAATACACTGTACTTTCTTTTTTAGACTTGTATCCAGCATCCTGTACTTGGTGTAATGTTTCTTGCCTGTATGCATCATTCTCAGTTTCCAGGTTAATTCAGCCAATCTTTAAGGAATTCCAGCTGAACTGGAATTTGCTGCTGCCGATGCTGTCAAGTGCTGGCTGCTTGCAGCTTTTTGCTTTGTGCATTATTTTTCCCTTTTTTCACACTTGTTGTTATTCCTTTCAGCCACAAATCCCAATGCGTGCAGAGCTACTGGCAGAGGGCTTCAGCCTAAAGGCGTGAGAGTGAAGGAGGTTGCAGACTTCAAAGTTTTCACCAAGGGAGCTGGCAGCGGTGCACTGAACGTCTCAGTCAAAGGACCAAGTGAGTCAGACACCTCTCTCTCCTCAGCATCAGCATTCTCTCCTCAATGCACATTTTTGGAATTATTTCCTTTGTTTACGTGTTTTTCTCTGCAGGGCAGCATCTACATATGCATATAATAAGACACTAAAGAAAATGCATGAAATCTCCCTGAGCTGATAAGCGCGTGTATTGACTATATTATTTTTCCTCAGCTGGAGCAGAAGAGCAAGTGAAAGTGAAAGATGCTGGGAACGGCGTGTATGAGTGTGAATATTACCCCCTTAAGCCCGGTAAATACACAGTCAGCATCAACTGGGGAGGCCAGCCTATCCCACGCAGGTAAGGTTCTATTGCCGCTGTTAGCTAGTCATTAACAGAATTCAATAACATTTATGTCAGGTAATATTGTGTATTCTTGTGTCCTGTAGTCCCTTCGAAGTTGAGGTGGGACCGGAGGCAGGTTTTCAGAAAGTGAGGGCCTGGGGTCCTGGTCTCAAAACAGGCATGGTGGGAAAATCAGCTGACTTTGTGGTAGAGGCCATCGGGACTGAAGTGGGAACTCTGGGTGAGTCATATGCAAGTCCTGTAACGCATTGGGATTTTTTTAAAGGTGTGTGATTTCTATATACAGTATATGAAAAATGAATGCTTTTCTTGCACAGGCTTTTCCATTGAAGGCCCGTCACAAGCTAAAATTGAGTGTGACGATAAGGGCGACGGCTCCTGCGATGTGCGCTACTGGCCCACTGAGGCTGGTGATTATGCAGTGCATGTTATCTGTGATGATCAGGACATCAAGGACAGCCCCTTCATGGCCCACATTCTCCCTGCAGCCAATGACATTTTCCCCGAGAAGGTAACGTAACCTTACCGAATTGTAAAACATAAACAGTTTTGTAGTGCATACATTCGGATCTATATTCTTAATCAAATATTCTCAGGTGAAAGCTTTTGGCCCAGGCCTTCAGCCAACTGGTGTCATTGTGAACAAACCCACTGAATTCACCGTTGATGCCCGTATGGCTGGGAAGGGTCACCTCAAGCTCTACGCTCAGGTATGCTGTGCACTAGTTTTTGGAACCTTCATTTTTTATTTATAAGAATGCATCATTTATATTGCATGCGGCCGTGTGGACCAGAACTGAGAGGATTTTTTGTATCCACTAAGGATGCTGAAGGCAGCACCATCAACATCAAGATCACTGACAAGGGAGACGGCACCTTTCTGTGTGTATACACTGCTCTCAAGCCCATTAAACACACCATCATCATCACCTGGGGTGAGGTCAATGTCCCCAACAGCCCCTTCAGGGTAAGAGACATGGTGACGTGGACCCACACACACACAGCTATGCCACACTTCAAACGGAGTCAATTTAGTGTAATGATACTTCACCAAATATAGACAAAATTAGACGAGTGCAGAAGTTGTACTTCAGCCAACTGCTTCTGTCTCAAGTACACTGTGAATTCATTAGGTGCTGGTCGGAGAGGGATGTCATCCAGACAAAGTCAAGGTCTATGGGCCCGGGGTGGAGAAGACGGGACTCAAGGCTAACGAGCCCACATACTTCACTGTGGACTGCGGCGAGGCTGGTCAAGGTGAGCCTGTATGAGGAGTTGATGTGGATGGTTGAAAAACCACGCTTGAGTTTAGTTGGCTCCAAAGGGAATCATGTCACTGGTAAGAACTAAGAAGCACAAAAAAAGGCCAAGAAAACAGAGCAGGTAAGTCAGTGAGGCCGAGTGGTGATGTCAGGTTAAGTTATTAGAAATTTGATTGTACTTAAGATAAAGCTCAAGGCGGTGAACTGACCGCCTCAATTTATTCACTTCATCTACTTTTGAATAACCTTTATGAACTGTGCTCATTGTTATGCACCATTAGGAGACATCAGCATTGGAATCAAGTGCGCCCCGGGGGTGGTTGGTCCTGCCGAGGCTGACATCGACTTTGACATCATCAAGAATGACAATGACACCTTCACTGTCAAGTACACTCCCCCAGGTGCAGGCCGATACACCATCATGGTGCTGTTTGCTGACCAAGTAAGAATACAGTCGCTGGCTGAAGCAGAACTGATGGATTGTCTTATATCAACTGTGAAATGAAAGTGCTTGTTTTTAACACTTATCACATGACTTTTTTTTTTTTTAGGAAATTCCAATCAGTCCTTTCAAAGTCAAAGTGGATCCTTCCCATGATGCTGGCAAGGTGAGAGCTGAGGGTCCTGGACTCAACAAGACAGGTGAGTGAATATTTACATTTGAAAAGGTTCGTTTTCAGTATACTAATGTAACAGGTGTTTGCATTTGGGCCACGAACCCACTGCAGTGGCTTGATGTCATAGATATGATATAATGTGACTGGTTGCGATTGCGCTGATGCCGACACCACTGTTGCAGGTGTGGAGGTGGGCACTCCAACCCACTTCACCATCTACACAAAGGGAGCAGGCAAGGCCAAGCCTGAGGTGCATTTCGCAGCATCGAGCCCAGGAGAGGCGGTTCGTGACTTTGAGATAATCGATAACCACGATTACTCCTACACGGTCAAGTACACTGCTCTTCAACAGGTACTGCAGTCCTCTGAAGTTCAGAATGATTACAATGAGATCGTTCACAACAGAGCCTGCATAAATAAATATACATCTGTCTTGTTCTGTATTTTTCAGGGCAACATGGCAATTTCGGTGAGTCATGGAGGCGATCCCATTCCCAAGAGCCCCTTCAACATCACAGTGGCTCCGGCTCTGGACATTGGGAAAGTAAAAGTGGAGGGATTAGACGATAGTGAGTTGCAAACATTGATTTATGTACCCTTGCATAGATTTTGCAATAGAACGATGCAGTGCCTGAGTGTATAAATTTTTTTCTTGCAGAAGTGGTAGTTGGAAAGGATCAGGAGTTCACAGTTAACACAAAGGGAGCTGGTGGGCAGGGCAATGTAGGTGTGAAGATGACTTCACCCTCTGGACGACCAATCCCGTGCAAGATTGAATCAGACAAAGCCAAAGGCACTCACAGTGTGAAGTATATTCCCCCAGAGGAGGGGCAGTACAAGGTTGATGTCAGCTATGATGGGAACCCTGTGATGGGAAGCCCTTTTGGGGTTGAAGCAGTGATGCCTGCTGATCCTTCAAAGGTACAAGTACAAAAAATAAATAAAATACTGTATGTCTGATATTTGTCCAAATATCATTTCATGCACTAGGAGTGCACAAAAAAGATGCAGTGTTTGATGTGGTTTATAAAACTCTATCTCAAACACCAACTTACTTCACAGGTGCGAGCCTATGGTCCAGGCCTAAAGGGAGGCATTGTGGGAAAACCAGCACCATTCACTATTGACACGAAGGGAGCTGGTGCAGGTGGGCTTGGCCTGACAGTGGAGGGTCCCTGTGAGGCAAAAATCGAATGCCAAGACAATGGTGATGGCACGTGCTCGGTGTCCTACCTGCCCACTGAGGCTGGCGAGTATGCCATCAACATCCTGTTTGCAGAGCAGCACATTCCCGGCTCTCCTTTTAAAGCCGCCGTTCGTCCAGCCTTCGACCCCAGCAAGGTGACAGCCAGCGGGCCGGGTCTGGAGAAGGCTAAAGCAGGCGAGCCTGCAACTTTTACTGTGGACTGCACCAGAGCGGGGGACGGCGAGCTCACCATCGAGATTGTGTCCGACACCGGGGTCAAAGCTGAAGTGCATATTCAGAAAACTGCTGAGGGCACTTTCTCCGTCACCTACATCCCTTCCTTTCATGGCTCACACACCATCACGATCAAGTATGGCGGCCACATGATTCCCCAGTTTCCAAAGGTCCTGCAGGTTGAACCCTCTGTGGACACCACTGGGGTGCATGTCTACGGACCAGGAGTGGAGCCCAGAGGTAACACACAGCATAACCTTGCAATTAGTCGTGGTATTTATAGTTAATGTCGTTCATTAATCAAGCATAATCATGTGCATTAGATAAATGAAATATGAAGATCTTACATTGTTCCTCTAAGAAAAATGTGATGTGTGTAAACAGTTCATGAATCGGTTTCAGTAAAGAAATACAAAGTCTTGTGTTGCTGAGCTTATTTTTGTTATTGAACCACCTTTTCTAGGGGTCCTCAGAGAAGTCACGACCCACTTCATTGTTGATGCCCGCGCCCTCAACAAGGTTGGAGGAAGTCATGTGAAGGTGCACGTCATCAGCCCCTCTGGCACCAAAACAGAAAGCTTCATTACCGACAAGGGAGACGGCACCTACAGAGTGGAGTACACGGCGTTTGAGGACGGTAGGAGAAAATGTCAAACATCAGGCCATGTGAGAGTGTTGAAATGGTGCAGTGTGATGACAGGGCAAAGAAATGTGTCAAACAACTGTAACATGGATAAATCAAGCCCGACGCGGACAAATGGAAGATTCTGCACAGACAGAGAAAGCGCACACAGACACAAAAATTACTAACAGGTGCTGGTGCCGGGTGCCATGTGGGAATAAAGCAGGAGAGTGGGAAAAGAAAGAGCAAGTGAGGAGGGGGTATAAATACAGGATGATGCAGTGGAGCAATGATGTGAGGGGCAGAGAGCAGGGAGAAAGAGAGGGAGACAGGCTCTGTTTTATAAATAGTGTGCTCTGGAACAGAAGCTCTTAACCAGGCAGGTATGTGTGCTGAAGGCTGCCTGCACACAGCAATACAGCAGGGGAATGACAGGGTATATTAATAGAGACCTATAACACAAAGCAAAGAGATCACAGAGCACTTCTCCACCACCAGACATGCTCTAATATCATAGCAGTGTGGCTAGGAATCTGGCATATAGGCCTACTGAGAGGGCGCTGTCAGAAAAATGTTGTAACAGAATAATAAATAGGGAACAGATGTAATGTCTTGTACGTTCAGCATTGCGCCTGCACTCCAGATAGAGCCTTTTAAAGATAAACAGATATTTATCTCCCTGAAGGGACTATGACTTGCACATAATTAAAATCAAAAGGCAGAAAGATAATATGCTTTTTGCTTTGACAAGTGAAAAAAAAATCTGACTCCCATATGATGTATGGCTTTGTGTACAGGAATGCACCTTGTTGAAGTGCTCTATGACGATGCGCCTGTACCTAAAAGCCCCTTCAGGGTGTCTGTCGTGGAGGGATGCGATCCAACACGGGTACGTGCATTTGGACCCGGCCTGGAGGGAGGAATAACCAACAAACCAAACTGTTTCACTGTGGAGACCAGGTACTGGAGACATTTGTTGGAAGTTTAATAACACCCTAAAAATGTTTTTCCTTTTCTTGGTATTTAAACCTTTAAAAGTATGAAGACAGATGAGACACAATCAAAGACTGAAGACATGTCCTTCTTATGTGAAAATATTGTTGGCTTTTCTCGTAGGGGCGCTGGCACAGGAGGGTTGGGTCTGACCATTGAGGGAGCCTCAGAGTCAAAAATATCCTGCAAAGACAATAAAGATGGCAGCTGCAGCGTGGAGTATGTTCCCTTCACTCCTGGAGATTACGATGTAAATATTAACTACGGCGGCCACCCGATCCCCGGTAGTCCTTTCCGGGTGCTGGTGAAGGATCCCGTGGATCCCAGCAAAGTCAAGTGCTCAGGACCAGGCCTGGGCAGTGGCGTGAGAGCCCATGTTCCTCAGACTTTCACAGTCGACTCTACTCAGGCTGGACAGGCTCCTCTGGATGTCAAACTCTATGGTCCAACAGGTGAGAACATACTGGAAGAATATAATGAAAGGTAGTGTCGCCGATAGCAATTAATCTGTGATGTGTGTGAATACCTTTTTTGTGTTTAACGTTACATGTGTGCATCATTCTACTGCGTAGACGAGGTAAAATGATGCGTACAATCATCTGTGTGAACAGAGCATAGTTAATTACAGTCACAGTCTGCATGAGTAATGGTGACGGTGCAGGGAACCAGAAGAAGTGATGAATTCATGAGGGATGTCAAACATGGGGCCCGTGAGCCACAGCAGGTCTGACAGCGGGATCCAATCTCAAAAAAGAAAAGTTTGCACATTTTTCAAAGAAAGTCAAGGCTATTCATCACATGTTTTTGAATGGATTTGTAGTTCTTTCATAAATACCAAAGTCAAAAATTGCCCAAAAATATAGTTGATTTTTAGAGGTGCTGTTGCTTTAATGGCTAAAATGAGAGCAAACTTTGTTCTTCGTGACGTCTTACGTAAAATGAGTTTGACACCCCTATATTACTTTCAATTTTCGTCAAAATCATCTGGAACTCAGAAGTTTGTATTTTTAGTGAAAAAAGTTTATTTCAAAAAACAAACAAACCCAAAAACAATTTACTTCTCAGTCTCAGTCAGAGCTTGTTTTTTTTTAAAACTATGTTTCTCCTGATAAAAACCTACAAACTGCAGATGTGTACACCAACAGATATCAATAAGAATTGTCTGTTATTCTTCAGGAACTGTGGAGCCTATTGGTGTGAAGAACAACGGTGATGGCACCCACACAGTCCACTACACCCCAGCCCAGGATGGTCCCTACACTGTAGCAGTCAAATATGCAGACCAGGAGGTCCCACACAGGTAAAATACGGTTAAAATAATCTCCAAAAAGAAGTATCTTTACAGACATCCAGATTATAAGTCTGCTTTGCTGGATGGCTGGAAGGAACAATAGAGCAATTCAGGTTTTTCATTTTTTAATTACACTCTCCTCAACAGTCCATTCAAGGTAATGTCTCAGCCTGGGCATGATGCCAGTAAGGTGCGAGCCAGTGGCCCCGGCCTGGACACAAAAGGTGTGCCTGCAAGCTTGCCTGTTGAGTTCACCATCGACGCACGAGACGCCGGAGAGGGGCTTCTCACTGTACAGATTCTGGTGGGTTCAGTTACCGTCTGCTGCACAGCAAGTTCAGAACAGAAGCCACGTTTGAAACTAACTTGAAATGTTTACTCG
Organism: Lipophrys pholis; assembly: GCF_963383615.2. Classification (NCBI taxonomy): domain Eukaryota; kingdom Metazoa; phylum Chordata; class Actinopteri; order Blenniiformes; family Blenniidae; genus Lipophrys; species Lipophrys pholis. The sequence continues at coordinate 9,294,832 of NC_137631.1, read as the reverse complement.
CAGGACCCAGAGGGAAAGCCAAAGAATGCCACCATCCAGGACAACAGGGACGGCACCTACACGGTGTCCTATGTACCTGACTCTACCGGCCCTTACACCATCACCATTAAATATGGAGGAGATGAGATTCCTTACTCCCCGTACCGCATTCAGTCTCTGCCCACAGGGGACGCCAGCAAATGTCGTGTCACCGGTAAGAAAACTGCAGCTTATCCATCCTTGGTGTGATGAATACAAATAATTTCTCATTTTTCTGGACACTCAAGACCATTTTGTTTATTTGCAGTTTCCATTGGAGGACATGGCATGTGTGAGTAACCAAAGCTTTGTTTTGAGATGGGATAAGTCACACTGGAATAAATGTATTCATGTATGAATTTTTCAACTTCTGCTCTCTGTTTCTATATGTCTTTCACAGCAAGCCTTCAAAAGCTGCAAACCTCTGAGGATACAGTTATCACTGTGGACGCCAAGGCTGCTGGGAAAGGCAAGGTGACCTGCAAGGTCCTGACCCCACAGGGGATGGAGCTGGACATGGATGTGGTGGAGAATCACGATGGGACATTTGACATTTACTACACAGCCCCCGAACCTGGAAAATATGTAATCACCATCCGCTTTGGGGGACAGCATATCCCTAAAAGCCCCTTCCACGTGGTGGTAAGTGAAGAAGTACTATACTGCAGCTATTGTTACATGCTGAGTTCAGTCTTCTGCTGGAAAAAACCCAACAATTTTTCTCCTTCCTGTATCATCAGGCTTCAAATGAACCGGTAGCGCCGCGTGATACTGTGGATCCGCTCTTCCGTCCACTTAACTTCCTCGTTCCTTTCACGCCGCAACAAGGAGAAATCACAGGTGTGATAAACGCCACTCACAGAGAAACTAAATCCTGCACCCGTGAAATATCTGTCTCTTGGGTTCGCTGACATTGAGCCATTTTATCGCTCTAGGTGAGGTGCGGATGCCTTCCGGAAAGACTTCGCGTCCACATATCACCGACAACAAGGATGGCACCATCACGATCAAGTACCAGCCCACAGAAAAAGGCCTGCACGAGATGGACATCAAATATGAGGGAAACCACATCCCAGGTTAGCATATTAGGAGAGTGGAAAGTGGTTGTGTTTACTCAAATGCCCATCACTCTTAAAACTACACGTGTGAGTGAAAATGACTCTTATCCTTCGTGTCTGTCCTGCAGGAAGCCCCCTGCAGTTTTATGTGGATGCTGTGAATAGTGGAGTGGTGACTGCTTATGGTCCCGGTCTGAGTTATGGCATGGTGAACAAGGCTGCTACTTTCACAGTGGTCACTAAGAACGCCGGAGAAGGTGAATATTTATGACCGTTTGTGTTTTTAATAATTGTGCGGATTTTCTCAATAAAAGAAGCCAAATAGCTACGTAAGGCATTTTGCCTCTACTCAGGTGGTTTGTCACTGGCGGTGGAGGGCCCTTCAAAAGCTGAAATCACCTGTAAAGACAACAAAGATGGCACCTGCACAGTGTCCTACCTGCCCACTGCTCCTGGAGATTACAACATCATTGTCAAGTTCGACAACAAACACATATCTGGCAGCCCGTTCACTGCTAAGATCACCGGTGAGAAGTGTCCCTCATTAACAGACATTTTTTTTATCCTCTGATATATTATTCTCACTCAGTGTTTATGCTATAAATCATTTTTTACTGGTTGACAGGCTTCTAAACCATATTTATTTTTTATGTCAGGGGATGACTCCATAACCAGGACATCCCAGCTGAATGTGGGCACAGCGGCCGATGTGTCCCTGAAGATCGCAGAGACTGATCTGAGCTCTCTGACTGCCAGTATCAGAGCTCCATCAGGCAATGAAGAACCCTGTCTGCTCAAGAGGCTGCCCAACAGACACCTCGGTGAGATATTCACTTGAAAGATACTTGAAAAAAAGACAAGCAAAGTGAAACACGGATAATATATTAAAATAAACCTTTAATTTAAGCATTTATTTACCCCATTTCTGTGTCTTGATAGTTGTTTTTTGTTCTGTTACACAGGCATTTCTTTCACCCCCAAGGAGGTCGGTGAGCATGAAGTGAGTGTGAGGAAGAACGGCATGCACGTGGCCAACAGCCCTTTCAAAATCATGGTGGGCCAGTCAGAGATCGGCGAGGCCAGCAGAGTGAAGGCTTTCGGTAAAGGCCTGGTGGAGGCACACACTTACGAAATGGCAGAGTTTTTTGTGGATACAAGGAACGCGGGTAAGGATTGTAAACCGTTTGCACCACTTTCTACAGTCGGACAGCTGGAAAGAATTTACAGCACCACTGGATGTTTTCATGCTCAGGTTATGGAGGTCTGGCACTGTCAGTGGAAGGTCCAAGCAAAGTGGATATCAACTGTGAGGATGTGGAGGACGGGACGTGCAGGGTGACCTACTGCCCCACTGAACCGGGCAGTTACACTGTTAACATCAAATTTGCAGAGAAGCACATCCCAGGTTTGAATATTTCACTCAGAGGGATTTAAAACGACCTAAATATTTGACACCTGAATTAATGTCTGCTTATGTGTTTCTTCTAGGAAGCCCTTTCACAGTGAAGGTGACCGGAGAGGGAAGGATCAAGGAAAGTATTACAAGAAAAAGGCAAGCATCATCTCTTGCCTCTGTGGGCAGCACATGCGGTCTTAACCTCAAGATCCCAGGTGAATACAGAACACAGTGAGATTGTGGTTAGAGGGCAGTGGGTAGCCTCCTTAAAATAAATGAGGCTGCTGTTCCCTTACGTCGGTATTCTCACCGCTTTTTCCCTCGTTGTAGGAAACTGGTTCCAGATGGTTTCGGCTCAGGAGAGGCTAACCCGGACGTTCACCCGGAGCAGCCACACCTATACACGCACCGAGCGCACAGAGATCAGCAAAACACGTGCCGGAGAGACCAAGAGGGAAGTGCGAGTGGAGGAGAGCACTCAGGTGGGAGGAGGAGGAGGAGGAGGCAGCCCCTTCAGAGATGTTTTTGGAGACTTTCTGGGCAGAGAGAGCCTCAGCAGCTTTGCTGGCATCACAGCCGCCAGACCTGAGGGTGAGTCCCAATTTTGAAACAGCTTTTAAAATGTGCCAACATGCTGCCTTCAGTTTGAACCCTCCACTAAGCTATATGTAGTTCCTCAAAGTTATCTCGGATTCACACCCAAAAGATTACAGCCGGTAAACACAAACCGTGACGAAAGTCTTACTGTGTTAACCAGCATGAAAGACAAAACAAAACAAAATTAAGAAATACAAACAATTATATATCCCATGGTAGAAATTGGTATTGAAGAGCAAAAATATGTTCATAAATGAGTTTCTTTGTGAGCCCAACAGCAACGGATCATCAGTGCTCACTCAACACATTTCTAATAGACACAAAACCCTTTTTTTCATTCTACCAAATGAGTGATGTCTACTAATTGCATTTCATCTCACCATTGAGAAAGAATGTGATCAATGGGATTACATTAGAAGTGAAAAAGAAATCAGTTTTAATAATCAGTCAGTTGGTTTTTGTGACCGGCACAATCAATAACTCATCTGTGACAAAATCAATGGGAGTTTTTAGTGCGAGTTATTGAGAAAAATTTACTTCTATGAACATTATTGCATGTCTTAACAATACTTAGTGCTAATTTGCTTAGTCTCAACTCCTCATAATGTTTCCCAACTCAACATTTAGATTACTTTTTAGCACCACTGAAGTTGGCAATACTCTAAACAAAGTTGAGTCATCAGCATACAGAGCTAGATCATCACTTTTTAAAGCATATGGTAAATCATTAAAAATGTTAAATAATAGAGGGCCCCATATGATTCTGCAAGGGAAAAAACTGGCAAGAAGTTGCTGTGATGTGTAGAAAAGTAACTCATCGTCAATGAAACAGGCTTAATATATATGATATATATTGAATTAGATGTTGCGTTTTGTAGGGAGTAGACGTGTCTTATATCCTGTGTATCTAAGATGCTGACTCTCTCTCACACAGTTGAGAGTGGCTCCCAGGCCATGACAGCACAGGTGACCAGCCCCGGTGGGAAAACGGTGGACGCTGACATTGTGGACGGAGGGAGCAGCACCTACAGTGTTCGCTTCATCCCCCAGGAAATCGGACCCCACACTGTCAATGTCAAGTACAGAGGCCAGCACGTCCCTGGAAGCCCCTTCCAGTTCACTGTGGGCCCCATGGGGGAGGGAGGAGCGCACAAAGTTCGTGCAGGAGGCCCTGGCCTGGAGAGAGGTGTCGCTGGAGCACCTTGTGAGTTCACTCTGTTGGCAAAGAAATGTGTTGGCACCAAACAGCCTCCAGATAAGCTTGATAAATGTTTTATAAATGTTTTCTAAATTTTTATCATGCACCTAATCTGGCTTTGTTCTGCACCCTCCAGCTGAGTTTAGCATCTGGACCAGAGAAGCAGGAGCTGGGGGCCTGTCCATTGCTGTTGAGGGTCCCAGCAAAGCTGAAATCTCCTTTGAGGACAGGAAAGACGGTTCATGTGGGGTCTCCTACATTGTGAAAGAACCAGGTATAACGTTTGTGACGCAAACGTTGCAAATTTCACCATTTGCATATTTTATTTGACTTGTTGCTGTTAGTTTTTTTTTCAGTCTCTTGTCTGCACTTTCTCCAGTTCATTTGATGGTGAAAGTAAATAACCTGTCTGACTCCCCAGGTGACTACGAGGTGTCAATCAAATTCAACAGCGAGCACATCCCTGACAGCCCCTTCATCGTGCCAATCGCTACACTGTCAGATGAGGCCCGCAGGCTCACTGTCACAAGCCTCCAGGTTAGATCGCACACACACACACACACACACACACACACACACACACACACACACACACACACACACACACACACACACACACACACACACACACACACACACACACACGGTCAAATTAATTTTGTTTGCGCAACCTCAGCAGCAATAACGGACACAAAAACATCCACATATGCAAAATATCAAGGTTGAATAACAGATGGCACGCAGCATAATGTATGACTGGGTGCAGATATTTTTGTCTAATAGCACTTTGCCCTTGAAGTGTAATTGAATGCCAGCGTTGGAGCCGTATCCACGGTTATAAAACTGTGATGCTGGCCAGTGATGAAGGGTTGGATTAACTGTCCCTTGCCAATGTGGGGCAACGCAAGCTGTGCTGTGAAGGCACACAGCTACTTTATGTGATTGTGTGTTCGTGTTTGAGAAGGGAAAAAAAAAAAGGACAAGATAAAGATACCTGTGACATCTTGCGCGACATAACTAGACAGATGTTGTATTTGTTTTCACTGTCTCCATTACGGCTGCCAACGATGCTAATTGAAATGCCACTTCATGGCGTGTTTCCACCAGTGGAAACCAGGTGATGTGCAATAGCAGCGTTTAAATTGTCACAATATCTCCTATGTCTGTCTGGCCCTCTTGCCCTCCTCTAGGGCAAAAACACTAAACGCCTCAGTACGAACTTTAACCTTTCCTGCCTCTCACGCCCAGCTGCTCTATCTATTCTCGTTCAGCTATGATGAGTCACACACACACACACAAACACACACGCGCACGCACGCACGCACGCACGCACGCACGCACGCACGCACACACACACACACACACACACACACACACGCACACACACAACCGTCCCTGAAGGTGTGGGCACGCCCGCATAGCCACTGAGACGCACACACACTGAAGCCTTTTCCGACCTGTCTTTTATAGGAGAAGGACTTGAAGGTGAACCAAGAAGCATCTTTCATGGTGCAGCGTAACGGAACCCGAGGTGTGGTCGATGCCAAAGTCCACACTCCCTCTGGCTCTTCGGAGGAATGCTATGTCACTGAGCTTGACAGCGGTAAGCACCACCTTCAGATTTATAACAAAAAAAATTTATAGAAATCACCTTTTACCCATCATGGTTGAAAAATGTTGTTTGTGTTTTCAGACAAGAGTGCAATCCGCTTCATTCCACGAGAGAACGGAGTTCACTCCATAGATGTCAAGTTCAATGGATGCCACATTCCTGGAAGCCCCTTCAATGTGCGAGTGGGAGATCCGGGGATGATCGGAGACCCAGGCATGGTGACTGCACATGGCCTTGGACTGCAGGGCGGAACCACAGGTAGAGGGCATCTACACATATGTACCGGAATTACCAATATGTTTCTATGACCCTGCATGACCATAATTTTGTATTTGTTTACACAACAATATGTACAGCAAATGAGCAGTCCTGTAACCATCTGTTTAATATTCTGTGTTCTTCTTATTCTACCAGGTGTTCCCTCGGAGTTTGTAGTCAAAACCTGCAATGCAGGCTCTGGCACTCTATCGGTAAACATCGATGGTCCGTCCAAGGTCAAAATGGACTGCCGGGAGTGTCCCGAAGGCTACAAGATCACCTACACACCAATGGCACCTGGCAACTATCTCATCACCATCAAATATGGCGGGCCACAGCACATAGTGGGCAGCCCCTTCAAAGCTAAAATCACAGGTCTGTTTGAAAGTCATTCTCCCATCTGATCTGTGGGTGACAAGTGTCTAGATCCCGAGACAAATGTTGCTCTGAAACAAGTGAGGAAGTTGGGACAATGTTATATCACCCACTTTTGCACTGCTCAGTGTACATGGGAGGTAAAAGATGGCTTTCCCCTGCAGCACAGTGATTCTTTTTTTCTTTTTTTTTTAATTGATGCAAAACAAAATCACTTTTAAGACTGAAATCAGTTCCCAGGTCTCTGGGAAGTTCACTTCGTATGACAGTTGCATGGAAGCTGATGCCGTTTTTCACTTTCCTCAACACTTTGAACGTGTTGCAGCATCTCTGCCAGCCTCATATCTCAGTCAATACAGTGTGTACACAGTGTGTTATGTAAGCTCTGGACTAAGCCGAGATGACTTTAGATGACCTTTGTTTCCTCTTTCTCCCGCACTGCTACAGGCACAAGGCTGTCTGGGGGACACAGCCTCCATGAGACTTCTTCTGTCTTGGTTGAAACAGTGACCAAGACCTCCAAAGTGGGTGGTGCCTTCAGTTCCTCTTCCTCCTCCTCTTCCTCCACCACCGCCACCGCCACCAAACTGGCCTCCGACGCCAGCAAAGTGGTCTGTCGTGGGGCAGGACTGTCCAAGGCTTCAGTCGGACAGAAAAACAATTTTACCGTTGACTGCAGCAAAGCAGGTGAGATGACAAAGATAATATATCAGTTTCATAAAGTAAAACAATAATGAAGGAGACGTTTCACACTTTAAAGCTATGTATAATTCAATAATTTTTTTTTTCTTTTTGGCTCAGTGGTGTTTAGTGGATCAATCTGTAAACACAACAAACATGTTGACAAATTCCGACCTTGATAAAATTAGCAAGAATAATGGAAGTTCTTGATTATGTTCATAAAACACAGGTTTTCAGATGTTATTGCTTTGTACTGTAGACAAATGAAAATGAAAAAAGTTAATTTCTTTACAAAGAAGTGTAACAGTTATGACCATTACAGACTATCGTTAAATAATCACCTTGGAGTTCAAATTACGAGCATCTCACTAACTGTGTCTTTTCACTGTTTGTGAATCCCAATATCTGCTGATTACTACAAGACAGAGCATGTGCTGAATAAAATTGTTTCTTGCAATGGTCTTCTTAATAGTAATTTCATTCATTTGTCTTTGATGATGACAGATTAGTGTTCATTTAGGATTGCATCCCTGAACACACATGTATGAAAAATCCCTAACCACTGTGTTTAAATCTTCCTGTTCCACCCAGGTACCAACATGCTGATGGTGGGCGTTCATGGACCTCAAACTCCTTGCGAGGAAGTTTACGTCAAGCATATGGGCAACAAGCTCTATAACGTCACCTATACTGTCAAGGACAAAGGCAGTTACACCGTCATCGTCAAATGGGGTGATGATAACGTCACAGGGAGCCCTTACAAAGTGGCTGTACCATGAAAAAAACAAACTGCACAACTGGCCTGTTTCCTCTCCCCTGACCCGCCAACCTTTTCCCCCCTTATGTGCAAGCATCAGTCAAACTCCTCAGTTCTTCTTGGCTCAGCTGTTTGCTGTCCAACGGACTGCAACATGCTCAACATGCTCAAAAAAGAAACCAACCTGCAAGGACATTTGCTTCCAGCTTTACTGATGGCCAAACATGTATTTGTGCCAAAGTTTTTGTATTAACTCCAGAAATTGCATTTTACACTTTACACTCACACGTATGCATCCACATTCAAATACAAGGGAAAAAAAGACAACAATGTGGTTTAGAGGACTGTGAATGATCAGATATTTTGCTCAGAATTTCCTCTGCCCTCTCTGTTGTTGAATGACATGATGCAGAATATGAATCTTAAGTGATGCTGGAGAAATCAACGGTATTAAAGTGTGATGCAATATGGTTTTGTATGGTTTTAATATTGACTTTTTTTTGTTATATTAACCTATTTTTCGTAAGTCTTTGCAGACCTAATAAAGATTTAATTGCTAACTTTCCAGACCCAAGTGACTGAATTTATTTGATGTCACACACTGCTGGCAGACTCTGCCCAAGTTCTCCACGAGACAGTTCACATTTTCATAGTTTCATCATGCGGCAATTTTCTGACCACTTCTGGTTCCTCCATCTGAGCGACTGTCAGGATTCCTGCTCTTGATCACAGAGGCTCTCGGCTGAGAATCTGGCCTGAATCTTCTGTGAGGGTTTTGACAGTTTTTCATTTATTTATTTATTTATTTATTTATTTATTTATTTATTTATTTATTTATTTATTTATTTATTTATTTATTTATTTATTTATTTATTTACTTATTTACTTGTTTTTTTATTTATTTACTTACTTACTTACTTACTTACTTACTTACTTACTTACTCATGGGAAGCCCTAAACAAACAATACTGGGAGATATGTGAATCTGTTGCAGCTCTTCATTTACCTTATAGCAATATGACAACAGCAATTATGAAATGCTCAAGGGGCTCGATAAAGTCCGGTTATTTATGCCCCTGTACTACGTGTCCAGATGCAATCACAAGATGGCAGCATAGTCAAGCTCACATCTGCATCTGCATCTTCACCAAACACACCAGAACACAAGCTCCCATTGTTCCCAGTGAAGATTAACTACACTAGCGTCAACACCAGGGTTCCTGCAGAGCGGAGAAAGCAGAGGCATCGGCTTCCACCGAGAGTGTAATTAATCCTGTTGGATCAGGGATGGAGCACAAGTGGTTTCTGTTGTGGCATCCTCATGGGTGGGTGGGGGGGGATCCTGCTGAGGCACAAATCAACCAGAAAGAAGTGACGTTCTTCTTGTGGGTGTTCCAGTGCATGTTCATGTGTGTGTAATCACTCCTGTCTCCTCCATGACCCGTGTGTGTGTGTTTCTCTGATGTCCTCTGTGCAGGCTGCAGGCCTCGGTCCCACAGTGAGTCAACCACCCAGCCTCCACGCAGTGACACACTCCACCGGCATCAGTACCATTCTTCACAGAGAGGAGCCTATAATTAGGTGCTAATTTTCTCTGGTTCCTCTGTGACATGACGCTGGGGGCCATGGCGAGGCAAGACAGAGTGAGCGGGTGCATCTGATGAACGGTGGCGAGAGCTTGGCCATCTGGCCAAGTGGCTGGCGGTGCCCGCTGTCCATCCTGACGCCGAGGAGGCCAGGGAAATGCCCACCCACGTCAGCCTGTCCTCCCCATCCTGCTCCTCCGGACCAGGACCCAGGCGTCTGTCCACCACAACATGTCTATCTCGAGTGGTTGCCAAGTGAATCGCAGGGAGGATGCAGCTCCTCCCAGTGTGCAGACAGCAGCGATCAAGCAAGCAGGGGAAAAAAAGTAGGGGGGTGGGGTGTGGGAGGAAGAGAGTGAGAAAGATGGATTAGAGGAAGAGAATGGGATTAAAAGAATCCAGATGGAAGAAAGGGAGACAGACAGGCTCACAGAATCACACAAAAACACAGAATCAGACAAACAGAAATACATTTGAGACAACTGAAGAAGAAGAAGAAGAAGAAGGAAAAAAAAAAACCAGAGTGAAGACGAATCAACGAGGGTCTCAGATAATTAAGATCATAGTAATGCAGCGTACCCTTAACCTTTAAAGCTATGTTGGATTTAGCAGATCAGATGATGAGTTAATAATTCAGCTCTGCATGAAGATGCTTTTGTCTCTTTTACATCTCTCTCATCCTCGTCCTCGCTCTGTGTGTCTCTCGCTCTCTCTGACACAGTAAGAAATCTGGATTATGTTAAGAGTAAAATTGTGTAAAGGCCTGCCCCCAATAGCTTTTGAAGTTGGTGCTCTCAGGGCAAAAAATCTCATTCTCTGGCTTGCCCCTATCATGCTGACTCTTGCTCTCTTCTCTCTCACTCTCCATCTACTCTGATCCAGCCTCTCCCACACTCCCTCCCTCCCTTCGTCCAATTTAATTTTTCCTCCCTCTCTTTAAATTCCAATCAATCTAAGCTTCTGCAGATCCTGTGGTTTATTTCTCGTCTCACTTCTTCTGTCACAACTTGCCTTGTCCCCGGGCCTGCTTCTTCTACCTTTGACCCTTATCTATCAATGTAGCCCGTCTCACATGGAAATCTCTATAGATTGGCTCATAAGACTTGAAAGAGACATTAAAAAAAAAGGGAAATGCAAACTTCCATAGCTGAGTGAACAGACAAACAAACAGCTAAACGAATGTTTGCTGTAACAAATGGCCGCCCGGCTGTAGTAATGAATGGATATGTAGAAAGGGAAGAGAAAGATTGCTGTAGAAGTTCATTCATTGAATTTCAACCCGAGCCCGAAGGCTCTAGAATGTAATTGCTTCATGCATAGTTGATACACTGCATAATCCACCAAATATACTAGATTTGCACTGTGTTTATGTTGAAAGCTGCACTTTGCAGGCCATCGGTGAAGTTAGTATTTAGGTGCCTTGTAATGGAAAAGCTCATTCATATCTGAGTGCTCATATCTCTCCTTCAGAATGGAGTGATCCACACGGGACCATTGAAAGGTATGCTGTCCCATAGTTGAATCGGGATAACGTTGTGTTTTATTCATATAGAACAAAGATGAAATATTCATAACAGAGTGTTGTTGCTATGCTTTCTCCTGAGTCTTGTACCTCAGATGTACACAAATGCTGATTAAAAATCAGTCGGACGATGGCCACAAATTGGTTCCCTTTCTCTAGGAGCGTAAAAACAATGCAAATGGAAAGAAGGAGTTCCCACCGGGTGTCAGCAGATTGTGTTCATGCAGCATGTAAATGCACAAGGCATGAAGCTGGTCCAACTTACCTCAGCCTAGTATCTAAACATGCTGCGGCAGAGTGAGCGATGGATTTCTGTTGATGGAAACCTCAGACGAGAGGCGCATGCCAAAGACCCTCAACCCCAAGACGACATTTTCACTGAGGCAACTAAAAACAAACACACACCCACACAAAATATTGCATGCTTTTTTCCTCATAGACATTCAGTATATGTATAAGCTTGACCAGCCATTCATGCTCACAGGCTCAAACACCCAGGCACTGCCACACACACGGGGAAAAAAAAAATCAGCATGATGTGAAATGGTTTGGCTTCATGAGGTGTATGAACAGCAACAGCCCCAGGTGGGAGAAATGAAGGGAAGAAAAGCTGTCCTTTTGTATGAGAAAGGTGTGTTCACACTCCTTTTGTGGAGCAGCAGGGACATGTCAGGGGCAAAGTCCCCATGTCTCCATCTCTAATTGGAGCGTGTCCCTCTGCCCTGTCCCTATCACACTATGGAGGAGGCAGGATGCTGTGCTAATGGATAGCCCCCCTGTGGAGGGCTTGTCCTTGATGTGCTGGGTTGACGGCAGCCCATGCTGAGGGTAGACTGCAGATTAGAGGCAAATCAGAAGATTTGTTTGTCCTCTCTAAGCGAGGCGGGACATTCAAGGAGAGAAACCAGCCATGTGCTGTGATGGAGTGGGTTGGGCCGGTGCGACAGATGTGCGTTAGTGTGACTGATGTGCTGTGGGTGAGCGGGCTGTGCTGGGTCACCGACACCTGGTGAACGAACATAAGCTCATCCAAGAAATGCAAGAGTATAATGATGCCGCGTTTGCTTCCAGCAACGCCCGAAAGGCAAACAACTGAGACAAAGGTAAGTCTTTGTGACATGTTTGGTGAAGATTCAGGAGAAGGTAACAATGCTGTAATTACGTGTGCTAAATTGTAACTGTAGATGCTCAATGAGCTATAAACAAGGTTGCTGTGGTGCCCTGGGGTAATTGTTTCAAAGCCTGCAACAGTCCGGTCCAGTGATGGTGAAATTGGAATGGGTGGTATCCTGTAATTTCTCAGATCAATGAAGCATGTCCTGTGTGTGGGCTGAAACTCAAGCTGATCTGAAATGGAAGTATAACTTTTTGTTTCCTCTTACAGTAGGAGTCAAAGTCATTGGTCTCAATCAGCTGTTAACCTACAGATGATCATACTGCGGGTCAGTGGGTGCCACCTGAACAACAACTCGAGTGCGAATGCAAATATCTTTTTACAAGATATTTGTTCTGCCACAAGGTAGTGTGGAAGTTTGTATCAGAATAAGCGCACAGGTGGTTAAATCTGTGTTCCACTGAGCAGAAATAGCACAGAAGAACAGAAATACAACCTATTTGATCCTCCTTGCAGATGGCCCGTCTGTTAATATTAGCATAATGGGATTCAGAACACACTCGCAGAAATTCACTAATTCATCACAGCGCCAGGCCAAGCTAAATAATGCTGTGGCCCTTGAGCTTTGAAAGGGCAACACGATCCAAACATTCAAGCAGACTGGCTGTGTACAAGCTAAACAAGTGCTAGACTTAATTGTTGAATGTTAATACAAGCAGGCAGCATTACATGGAGAGACATGGTGTCCGTCTTGCTGGCTTGACCGCAGGAAAGCCTCAACCTGACCGGTTATCCCTCCCATCTTACAGGCTCCCAGCTCCACACGACACCAAGTGATGGACTCACAACCCTGCTTTGCATTTATGCCCTCTGTTTCTGACCGACTATCACTTTAATGCATGAGCCACAGCGAGTTTTATCAAAGTTTGGCTATGTCACAGTTCCCCTCGTTTGAATGTACGAACCAAACAGCAGGCTGTCTGTAGAGCTGAGAGATGAGAGGAATCACAACAAACCGACTCAGGCAATGCCATCTTTAACTGCTCTATGAGAAAATGCAACACAATGCATTAGTGCTGTTTGTGAAAGCCACAAGGTGTACATTGATTAAAACGCCCACACACACACACACACACACACACACACACACACACACACACACACACACACACACACACACACACACACACACACACACACACACACACACACACACACACACACACACACACACACACACACACACACACACACACACACACACACACACACACACACACACACACACACACATGCACAGGGAACACACACACACACACACGCACATTTAAAATGATTTCATCAGGATCAGTTCAAAATGCATGCGTTGCAGGCACTCTGTCTTCTCGGTGTGCTCCCAGCCACGATTAATAATGCGTTGCTTACATTATTTAGAATCTTTAAACTAGATGCTTTTTTATTAACATGCATATTACATGATCATGTAGGTTTAGACCACATTAGTGTCATGTACAACCATCACTATTACCGTGAATTTAATTACATGTGTTCCTTTTATAGGAGGGGGCATTGGGGGGGGGTTGCTGCAGGCTGCTCACCAGGACATCAAGTCCAAGAATGTCATTAATCTTTCATACATTCTGGACTTCCCATATTCCTGTCAGATATCTTCTGAAAATATTTGTGGTTATTAAAATTGGATGGACAAAAGTGAATGGATGCAAAGAGTGACTTATTGGAATGATTGGAATTCAAATGTAATGACAGCAGAGCATAAGCATGATCAATTTCTGATCTTTTAATAACAGGAGGTGCTTTTTCATTTCTAGAACATTGTAAATGCCTCAATAAATATCCCACAGTGACATTTCTCTTAGAAAGTACCTTTAAAAAAACAACTCTTCTTACTGTACCTGCTGCACAGTAAACAATGTGTACTTAATAGCCTTTTGCATATTTCACCTGCAGCTTATTTTCCTTCAAGGATTCTGTTGGACTGATGTCCAGCGTAATGAATTCAGCTGCAAGGCGATCCGGCCGCTTCCTGCCTGGTCTTGTAATACCACTATGAAAGATTCAATAGTGGGTGTATCTCGAGAAGACTTGGGCGTTGTATGGCCTATACGCCACTTGTTTGTTTGTTCCCAGGCTGGGGAAAAACCAAATGAAAATTACTGAACATGACACATCCAATACAACTGCTTTGTGTTTACTTTGCATGTAGAAACAGATTGTGCCGGATAAACTGCTGTGCTTAAGGATTATAAATAGAATCATGATTGGTGAGAAAATATAGAAAGAAATACGGGAACTTGACTTAGGAATCGTGTATTATGAAATCTGTGTAACAATCTGCTTTTCATTGAGTATATGTTTATTTTGAACTAAACTCAACTTAATGGCTCACTTCTTCATATTAGGCCTACTTTTGAACACAGTCCTACCTTAATCTAGAGTCTAGTTTGACCTCAGCTCATCAAGAAAAAAAAGAACAAGGAGGCACCAATCACCAAACTAAAGATAGCTGGATGGAGGATAAGACTCCAGACTCCAGACTCCGAAGCAGCCATGTTGGGACTACCCAGTTGAAGTGATGCTGCACGTTGGTACATTCTTCAAGTGCTTTGACTTTCAATAATATTGTTTGTGCTGCTATTGTCATGCTGCAATGCAGGATGGCCATTAATTTAACTTATTTATAATGAGTATGTGAACAAAATGAGTCATTGTGGCCCTAGATTATACGGTTACTGTTTAGCGGCTGTCCTTTCCAGTAAATTGTTTAATGACTCAATATTAAACGATTGCTGTATGAAAACTCACTTTACCTGGAAAATAGTTTTGTGGCTTCGTCGTACCTTTCCTCAATAACTTTCAGAAAATGTTGTAGTTTTATATTAGCAATCTTTGATCTTCTGTCATTGATGCACATATTAAATGCAAATACAAAGTACTGCCAGTTTATTCAAAGTCTGACATTAGGCCTAAATTAAGTGTCATATTGTACACATAGAGCATCAGTATCTTGATGTGGTCCATACAATCTGGTGAAGATAGATGTAAAAAGAGAGTTTAAAGCCCTCAGTTAGATCATTCACAGACCTCTGCCTGAAATGTTATGTGTGCACCATTATGGCCACCAATGATCCCCTGCATGCCTCAGCTGCGGAGGCTCAACTGACGCTATCCAGTTGTTTTTAGACCGGTGGATTCAATGGTCATGGATAAAACAGTAAGCGTGATGCGAACTTAAGCTGCTGGCATCCACCAACAAACAACACGCTGACTGAACTTTAACTGTGTGATTGTGTTACATATGCTGCAGTGACTCATCCCTACCGACACGCACACAGAGGTCAAAGTGCTTCTCGTTAGTCGATGATGTATTAGATAATTTGTCTCTTTAACAGTGTATAGTAATTGTGACAAACATAACATGAAGCATTTTACGTGAGATGACCTGATTTTCTATTCTAATATATCATATCATCAAGACCTGATTGGCTTAGATTAGTAGGGATGTTTAAAGAAGCTAACAAAGAACTTTAAAATCATTTTACCTGAAATACCTACATTTATGGAAGACAGGTAACACTTGGACATTGTTTCTGGGGTTTTTAAAGCTGAGATGCTCTTTTTATTAATGTTGATTGCCCACTACTTCACGTATTCAGGACCCTCAACCTTAACATTGACCCAATAACCCAGATTTCCATCACCTTCAGAACCGAAAAGCTTTTTCTGTTGTCTTTTCACCAAATAAATCTGGATGAGGAAAAACTTCATTTTCTTGCTCAGTGTTTGGTGTCTTTCAGCACGTTTTACAGTCCACAGATTTACTGCTCCTGGAGACCTGCTGAGTGCACAAGAAACAGTGAACTGGCACACACAGCTTCACTGGAAGGCTAATGTGTAATTAGACAGCTGTTTGCCGACACGTTCGCTGTATTAACTTGACAAATGATAATCCGCCGTGTCACCATCGACGCAGCCTTTAAGTATCAGTATTAATTCTGCATCGGAAGCGATCGATAAGATGTTGTCATATTTTGTCTTTCCGGTGCCAGCTACTCCTTTTTATCCTGTCATGGCGGACGACTTTATAAGATGTAATAACGTGGATCAGGTCAGTAATGTGATGTGGCTCAACCTTGAATTTCATTTACAACATCAGGAGCCTCATTGTCATGTGCATATATTGCCCATCTATGCTGAGCATTTGAAGAAGCTTACTTTTGTTTTGTTTTTTTTGTTTTTTTTTCACATGGCAGAGGACGAGTTCGGGAGAGCTTACAATTATGTCATTATTCCCAGTGTGTCCTGTTTGGCTAAATACTTCAAATCCATCAGAAAAGACATAATTAATCTGGTTCATTTGAATGGGATAATAAACCCTGTGTAATAGGCATTATATGGACTTGATTGGCAGTTTGTCTTCTGGCCTTTAGGTGAGTAAATAAAGAGGGGAAAAAAGCGAGAGTGTGTGTGTGTGTGTGCGTGCGTGCGTGTGTGTGTGTGTGTGTGTGTGTGTGTGTGTGTGTGTGTGTGTGTATGCCCATGTGTGCATGTGTCATCTGTGTGCGTGTGCGTGTGTTTGTGTTTGTGGTCGTGATGGGAAAGAGGGCAGCGAGCAGGGGGGTGCAATACAGTGTTGTCTGTTGTGATCCAGTCCCAGCTGTGTCTCATTAACTGCTGTCATTTTAATCCTCTTAGTCAAATCCCATAATTTTGTCCATCAACAAAAACATAAGCAACAGGGCAATGATTAAGCTTCAGCCATTCATAGTGGAGGAAGTCAAGATCGAGTCAACGCCAACGGAATCCCAATAACCCGAATAATGTGGAATACAATTGGGAAGCCAGTGCTTTAAAGTTTCATGGACTTTTTGATGCAAAGCTACAGTTAATCTGGTTTTGGGCGGTGCAGATTTCCAGAAGCTGAAAGAATCTGTTGTTGTATCTTCGCTCGGTTCTCCTGCTGATCCTCCGGGGATGACGAGCGCTCAGACTACGCTTTGCGCACCACTCTGGATTCCTGCAGTCAAATTCTGGTTTACCCATGTGAATTTATTTGAAAATTCATGACTGAATCAGTTTTTCTTCCCCATGGCCCGACAGTCCTCTCCCCTTCGTGATGAAAGCTATTTTCTTCTCTTTCCCCACATTGACAGCTGGTGTGTGCTCTTCACCGGCAACACTTCTGCTCCGACCAGCTCTATGTATAGATCGCTGTCATTGAAAAATGCCTATTTCAGTTTCTCTCGCTGCTATGAATATATGTGCAGCTTTCTGCCGTGCTTTATTTCCAATGCAATTGCCTCATTCTCTCTAAATGAGTCCAATGATGCCGCAATGCACAAGCTCTTACATAAAATCCAACTTCCTTGTGATGAGAAACTCGACATGATTGTCCAAATGTCAAGCTGTCCCCTGAGAGGCATCGTAATGTACACAGAACTGGTGGTTGGTTTTAATTGTGACATTTATGAGATATAGAAGCTCAACATTCGAGCTCCATTCCTCTCATGCCTAAACTGCCCAAAGGATGCTTTTTTTTTTTTTTTTTCTTCCATGAGAGTGAATCGTCCATTAATTGTGGGTACAACTGGTGAATCGATCTGCCAGGTAGTATTTTCCTGAGCCGCAAATGACTTTCCCAGGAAGCTGTTAGACTAACTATGAGAGGGTCACGAGATCTGTTCCCATTGTATGATAATGCGAGCACATCGCGTTTCCGTTGCCTCCCATGATGGCTATAAAGTTCAAATCAACACATTGCAATTACCATCTATCCCTCCGTGTACGGCTGCCCGTAGTGGCTGCCTCCACCATGAGAGTTAGGACAAGCTTCACTGCTTTATTCTCCCGTATGTCATCCTGGGCTGAAAAACAAGATTAAATTGGTTCTGCTCAACTATTTGCTGTCAGCTAAAAGTAGATGGTTCAGCCTCAGAGAAAAAAGGTATTCTGTGAATCTGCGACCAAACACCCAGTCAAACAGACAATGGAGGCGTGTGCATGCACATATGCACTCAGATGCAGGCGCGCACAGAAAATAATGCACAGATAAACCCAAGAAAATCAAAGGCAGCCTCATAGAGGCACGCAGAGATGCTCACACACACACACACACACACACACACACACACACACACACACACACACACACACACACACACACACACACACACACACACACACACACACACACACACACACACACACACACACGGACCACACAGTCAGACATTAGTGGCGTGTCAGAAGTCTGTCATTTCTTGTTTAGAAGATGTGAAGGCGTAGGCCGGGATTTGTGACCTTTGTTGTGACTGTGAGGCGTGTTTTTCCCTCTTTGGAGAAGATGATTAATTTCTGTTATTTACATTACTGCCCTGAAGGTTTCTCAATAGGCCTCACACATTTGTCATTTCCACTGCACTGTTTTTCAAATGGAAATGAAATAGAATGCACAGCCTCCTGGGTCTGCCTCACCGAGACTCTTTTGAGCAGTGAAGACGCGGGAAGAAAAAAAAACACAAAACAACAACACTATTTGCTCATAATAAAACGGCCGTGTCAACATGGCGCTGCAGCATTCACACAGTGCAGTCTTTTGGCTCCAGTAAACAATACACGCTCACCATTCCCACTCTGCTCCTGCCTAATTAGAGCTGTGATTGGATGGGCACAGTCCATAAACCAGCCATAACACTGGTTCGACTCAGCTGCAGACCTGCACTGCTTTTTTTTAAACATTGTTTTATCGCCTGTAGGAATGTGGACATCCCCAGATGTCTGTGTGTGTGTGTGTGTGCGTGTGCGTGCGTGCGTGCGTGTGTGCGTGTGTGTGTGTGTGTGTGTGTGCGTGTGTGTGTGTGTGCACCCTGTTCTCACTTCCTTCTCTTCCTCTCTTGCAACAATTCCTTCACCTCTGGGAGTGTGCTGAAGGAGCAAAGGAAAACTGAGATGGAGAAACAAGGAGTTAAACAGAAAGTGAGAAAGACTTGAAGGTGTCCCGAGAGCGCTTTGGCTGTATGGAAAATGCTGCGGCTAATCCTCAGAGTGTCACTCTCCGCATCCTAAATAAGAACCTCCTTTGTACGGTAAGTACAGACACTTCCCCAGACCTGACTCCAGCTCCCTCCACACAGGATCCTGCTATCATTCACACAGCCTGGGGGGAAAAAAAGGAAAGAAAAAAAGCCTAATATTATACTGTTTTTCACTTTCATGATGACCATTAACCAGCAAAATTAGACCCTTTTTTTTTCTGTTGGAAGACAAATGCGGGCACAGAGTCAGTGTTTTCATCATTAGGACCTGCTGAGTTTCACTAAAATGGTCTGATTAGAAAACAGCAGCCTCTGATGAGCCATAAACGAGTTATGGTCATTTATGCTAATCGAAGCTACACACTACACACACCTCGCTCTATGTTAAACAAACACTTTATTTTCCCAATGAGAGGGGCTGGCGTTATGTTCCCCGGGGTTGTATTAGTACAGCTGGCCTATAGCTATGATCATAACTTAACGTCTCCATAATGGGCTTGGCCCTCTAAGCAAGCTGACCTGTTAGGTCTGGGACTGCTTGACAGCAGTAATTACACATGTGAGCCATTTAAATGAGCATGATTAGCCAGTAACAAGCTGAAAGAGTGAAAAGAGGTGATTAGACAACTGCATGCTGATTCATCTTCCAGTGGGGGGAAAAGCAACCCACTGCAGGTGAATATTTGTGTTACTTTATGCAGTAATCGTGGCTCTAATGATGTTTGTACTCTTGGTGGCAAGCCCAATCATAATGAGAATCCTAAATTGCAATAAAATATGGTTTTACTCCTCCAATTGAGACAGCATGCACAGCAAAGCGCAGAGAAACGGAAGAGCGTTTAAGGAAGGGGCGTCAGCTCGGGCACATCACAAAGTGGAAATCTATTTAATGTCAGCGGTTGCGTTTGGGTCGCTCACCTCGTGTTTATTTCAGTCTCGTGTTTAATTTAACCACATGCTTGTGTTGTCAGCGTAGCCCCTGAGCTACCCCCACAGCCCCAGGATTGCCCTCTGGCACTCTTCTCCCTTTGCAGCTAAAGAAACGCATGGTGTAGCATATCAAAATCTTGCCCTTGAGTATGGCAGGCTTATTTATAGAATGACGGATTTATAATTATTTTAGCATCAAAAGACACGCCTCGCATCATTCTAAAGCTTGTATGTGCTGCTTGCCATCATATTATCTGACAAGCAGCTCCAGGCACTCTGCCATGTGCCGTACAATGACAGTGTCTCCGTGCGGTTTCAGCCACATTCTCAGTCCGAACTTTGTTCTACTTGAAGATTCATGAGGGGAAACACATCCCTTTGCAAAGAGTTTCTAAACCGCAGCAGCAACAAATACATAGTCACCTGTAAAATAAGTTTTATTTGTTTTTTTTGTACTGGTTACTATGACCACACAGCTGGAAGGTACAGGAGAGACAGAGGTGGAGGTCTGGTTGCCACCTCTTTGTGAAAAATCAAAAAAAAAAAATTGTGTTTAGCGTTGTGATCAAAGTGAAAAAAAAAGAAACATCAGAGGAAGTGGATAAGAGGAACGTTTTTCACTTGTATTCTAAAGATAGTGTGTAAAAGCTGTTTTCTGTTCCGGTGATGCTGTGCGACCCATCGTCACAATGGAGACAATAGTGGTTTTTACAGATAAAGCTGAAGTCAGTAGGTCAGGGTGGTGCAGCGGGTAGCAGTCCATAAACAAGTGTTTAAGGTTAATAGTTGATTGTGTGTGTTGAATCTGTATGTGACTGTCTGTCTCTTTGTGTTTGCCCTGTAACGGACTGGCAGCCTGTTCAGGATGTAGCCTGCCTTCACCCATCGTCAGCTGGGACTGACTCCGGACCCCCGGTAGGATAAAAGTGGATGGAAAATGGATGAATAGATCAGTTGCTATATCGACATGGCTCCAACAAACCTCATGTTTCTATTTGTATAAATGCAACCGATTAATTAGGCTCTGGTAGTGATAAGAAATATACATATTATACATATTATACATATTATACATCATTATGCAATCTTTCCCTCCTCTCTTTTGCCTATGCTTGCTCATCTGGGGTCGTTGAATTTTCTTCTGTATATTTTATCCAAAGTGACATGACAGGTCCATGTTGCAATCAGTGCTATATTAAATGAAACTCAATTGAACTTGGTTGATGCAATTATATTTTCAAAACGCTATTTAGTGTAGTAGTTAATCTGTCTATTGTCGCCTCCCAACGGTAAAATACAATTCCTCTGTTTTTATGACTGCGGAAAGGCAGCTGGGTACATCACTGCTGTTGAACTGCAGAAAAAAGAGGCAAAGAGACCCGGCCGTGTTGCATCTTTAATGCCTCGGATGATGGATCTGCACTTGACACGTGAACCACAAAGCGTAACTCCACAGTTTTTATATGCAAGAGACCGAACGCAATCAAACTGTATTTTGTAAGTAGAACATGACATCAATTTAGGCTCAGTGATTAGTGGCCTCGGTGTGGGTCAGCCGTGAAGCACAGCGCATACTGTAAACGCTCACAAATGCTCGCGCTCAAACACACATTCGATAATGATCTTTCACTCAACTTGAGAAAGTTATGCAGCAGCAGCAGAGCAGCTCCAGCAGCCACTGCCATTTATAACATATTAAGGGAGTATGCCTGCTTTGAAATTATAATATTTTGGCAAGGGTTCAATTTGAAATTCATCATGGGTGCAGGGCGGGGTGGGGGCGGGGGTCATTACTTGTATGTAGCAGAGGAATTATCGGAACAAGGTTCTTTGCTGCCTGTCTGTCATTACAACACTGTCAGATGTGCTTTGGCTGGGGGTGTTGTTAAAAGGAGCACGGGGACTTATCTGCTCAGCTGTAAAATGATTTTCTGTCTCTTGGAGAGATACTGTGAGTGTGTGCGGGGGGGTATCAGTGATCTGAGAGTAATTAAGATATGGGCTCACATCACACAAGGGCTTTGCACGTGGGAGACGAGCAGATAAAATTGAATGTGAAATAGTTAAGCTTAAAGGGGGACTTTGATTAATTACAAAACTCTCAAAGGATGGACCACCCCCTCCTAAATTGAACTGCCATCCAA